>NC_136603.1:11678279-11843279 GCF_910589615.1 Taurulus bubalis
ATTAAGGTCAGAGTTGGATCTCTTTCATCGTTGATCATTTAAGGATGCTCCTCTGCTCTTCGTCTTTGGAATGCCAAATGATATATGATCACTTCTACACCACTAGTTAATGTACACTATTAGCTCTGTATTTAAACATGATAATGTAATTGATTCACACATTGATTTATTGATGTTAATTCAAGTGTTTCATGTATTAATCACAGTAAAGAAATTAATTTAGTATATTTTATGAGCTGTTGTGTGATCAACTAATGATATGAATTAATCAACTTTAATAAGAATTCAAACACTATTGTTTGGCTAATTTGTCACTTTGTTAGAGGGAGAATGAACAAGGGCCTCTTGATTTACAACACATAACTCTACTGAACTATTTTTTAGGGAATTAGACTGCTTAATTCTTGGATTATGAACTGAGTTATCAGTTTATTAGGTACAACGATCTAATCCAATTTACCAGAGATGCCTTGCAATTAATCATATCGTTTTTGTCCCACAAAGATGTGGATTCCTATCACGATTTGTTACTAACTATTATGTTATAATGTTTTGCTTTTATTTGAATTGCAGTATCTACTTCTATGTTGAATTAAAAGAGATTGGCCTCAATTCTAGCCTGCACCTTTCTTTTTGCTTTCACTGTATCCATTAAAGTAGAACAATGCAGCTTAATAAAACTGTTTTCACTCTTTGTTTTGAGTCAACACTGCTGCAATTGTTTTGCACTCCAGAGAGCCATTTAAGTAGTTCATTAGTGGCTATGTCATGTCTTTAAAGTATTGATCTCTCCAGTCAATGGAAAAATAACCCGGTTATAAGCTACTTGTCCATAGCGATGGGCAACATAAATTATTTAAAAAGGGCAGATTCACTGCGGCCATGGAGCCATCAATCACAAGATATGGCAATGACAAAAAAGCTGTGCTTCACAGGTCCCTCCTATCTCCCCCCAGAACAATTCTATCAGCCAGGTGACTGTGAGGAGGCAGGATGACCTGATGTCACTCACATTGTTGCCTCCGCCTTTGAAGGGCCCAGCTCTCCTCTCGGCCCTGGAATGGGATGGCTAAATAGATTCTCTGTGTTTACCGCTGGTCTTCCTGCCAGTGCACACTTCAATTTGTATGACAATAAAAGGTGGACAGAAAAGTTGGAGTTCCCCAAACAATTGATGAATTTTTTATCAAATGGTTGAATTGAGTTGCAAGTGGCACAATATTTATTCATAGGTCTTTATTCAGAGATATTCTATTGAAAAGTGAACGATACAACAAGTGTAGAGGTTTATAAGAGCTAGATATTCCTGATCCTGCTCTAGCTATGGGTAAACAATATCAATGAATCATGATTTACATGTCAGATTTTCCTTCTGATTATCACTGTACAAGGTGAGCTTAGTATATATTTACACTTGGGGCAATAAAAGATAAATAAAATTGTGTTAATCCTGTTGTAATCTTTGTGAAGACCAGCAAGGTACAGTGCACACTTGGAGGTGGCAGCTCTGCATTAATACAATGTAATTGATGTCGCAGATACTCTAGTCTTTGCTTGGCTGAGTCTTTTTTTCATAGTCCTTAATCTTAATATATTGTGTAATTTTCTTGCACCTATGGTCAATCAAAGATATGATCAATGATTTGTTTTTGCAACATTGAAGTTGGCAAGTAGCACGACAAACATTTTTGTATTAAAACATTGTATGGATGCCACAACGGTATGCATCACTCTTGCATTTGAATACTGTAGTGGCAGATCACATCCTATTTTTACAAACTTTTTAGTTTGAGCATTTTTATTTGCACCAACATAATACTTAAAAAAGAAAAACAGATAATGAAAAAAATAGAAATGTGACAGCACTGGTCAAGAAGCCACAGGCTCAATTTGGGAAATATATTTGAAGAAGTTGTTGAACAATGATGTAAAAAGTCAGAGAGTATATAACACAAAGTTAAAAAAACAAGAGATACTTCATTCCCGCAAATATGAAATGTGACTAAACAAAATGGCAAAAATATAATGTACAAACTAATGAAAAATACTTAATATGAATAAGAAATAATTAGGGTCCTAAAATATATCCTTGTGGTATACACTACATGATATATTGACTGTATTTGAAGCACACAAATATATTAATGCATATTGCTCTTTTTTGTAACGAGTCAAACCCTTTATTACAGTATAACACATTGGAAACCACAGTGTTTTTATTTTGCGAACAAAATATCATGATTAATGGTGTCAAATACTATTAGAGAGATCAAAAAAAACATGGCACTCCCCAACTTTCGCTTTTACTACTGGGTAGCATCACATTCTGGTCACATTCTTATCTTCAACCCAACCAGAGTGAGTGGCCATGAAGTTGAAGTCCTCCCTGCACTACTCGGGTCAGCTCCCCTTTGCTTCCCAGCAGAACAATTACTCAGGTCCAGTTCAGGGAAATATTTTAGATTTCAACTTCTCTCCTTTACAAGCCCAATTGCCAACTTTTTTTTTGCTATCCCATGTGACATATCAGGATTGGCACAAAATGGCATCAAATGCCGACGACCTATTTATAGATCACTGCTTTGCATCATTTGATCGACTGTCTGGAAGGTTTTAACACACTTATATTTCTTCAGGAATTTACAGATGAGATACTCTGCAGTCCCAAATTTCTTGCTTTCCCAAGGCTAGTAACACCAGTTTTTCTGGTCTGATCGGTTGCCAATGCATCACTAATACATATGTGCTGGCTGGGCCAGAGTTTAGAAAAAACGAGTTGTAAAAGCTCCATAAAGGTAGAATTATCCTTTCTAAATCCATTTTAATGCTCATATATGGTCATTTTCTCATTTTAATGCATACAATTCTGGTGTCAATTAACATTTTTGAAAAGCAAGATAAAAAAAGATAAAGGGTGATAGTATGCTAAGTTACTTGGCTCTGCAGTTTTAAATATTGTATTTTTTTTGTCTTTTAGGCTATTTGGGGGCAACACCAGTTTCCATAGATCAGCCTACAATATGAATAAGTGATTCCATTATGTGAATAAATACCTCTTTTGCTAATAAACAACTGATCGGGCCAGCAGAGGTTTTTTTTTGTTTTGTCAATGATATCCCTTACTTCATTTAGTTGTGGTGGCTCAAATTGCACCTTACATGGATATTGTCTGAGAAATGTGAAAGACTCCCATAAGTATTATCCATTTCAGTAGAGAGAAGCACCTATGTTTGCAAAAAAATAAAATAATTCAAATTTCATATGGGTCACGAATCTTTCTAATGTCTATTTTGAAACTGAGGAGGAGGGCCCGATGATGTTTTCTTTTTTTCTTTTGTAATGTATTGATACCATTAAGATTGTGTATTATTTATTGATTCTTTAAACTTATTTGAGTATTTTGATGCTGTATCTAAAATATATCTTAAATTTTTTAATTATATATTTCATAGAGCAGTTGGCTTTTAAGTATATTTATAATTGCAATGATGGTACATCAAGCATAGAGTTGAAAAAGAAACTGAAGTGACACCTAAATGCAACATTGTATGGTATACTGCGGACATAGCTTCATTAATAAAAAGAAAAGCCCTTCATTTTAAATCCAAAAATCTGATTGGTTTAAACTGTAGTAATTCACGGTCATAACATGTTTCCTTTGTCTAGTATGAATCCCCCCCCCCTAAAAAATGAACCCAACACTGCATGAAGATGCACCTTAATAGCAGCTCATCAGGCACACATACTGTAAGAGCTTCTAAATAAAGACATGAAAAGGTGCTCAAGCAAATAAAAAACACATGGCAGACGTTGACTTTGAGTTTGAGTTTCAAAAACCTGACTTTGATTAATAATTGATTATACAAACCCATCCTACATGAAAGGCAGGAAGAGGTGCCATTCTTGTGAGCGACCAGCCAGTCAAACGGCACTTTGTTGTTTCAAATGCTCCCCTGCATATCGGTACCATGGTCAGTCCTCCAACCAACCCAGAGCTGTGCAACAAAGACAGCCTCACAAAATGCCGGCGCTGCGCTGATGAAACGAGACATGCAGGGATATGAATGACTACATCTAAGGGGCAATTGCTGAAGAGCAGGAGCCTCCTACCTCGTTTCATTTAGTCTATTAGCAATTTATGGCTGGTCTCACTCAGCTCTACGCAGGAGGGGTTTGATCTAAATTCTCATGAGCTTTAAGGTGAGGCTGGGACCCAGTAGAGAGCCTTGGGGGGAAGAAAAGGGTTTCACTTACCACTGTTTTAATTCTCTTTGGCTTATCATTAATTTGTTGTCACAGAAGAAAGGTGAGCATCACATAAATCTAATTAAAGTTAATGGGATTATGATCCCATTCTATGAGTCTCTGAAGTCCTGTTATATAGTTGTTTTAGGGAACTAAAGGATTGTTCTTCTTAGTGCCTCATAATTGTGTCTTGCCTATATGCTTGATTACTTATATATATATATATATATATATGACTGACTGAATGCCTGTATTTGTAGGCTTACATATAATCTAATTATATTATCCTCTTGACTCTGAGACTGGTTACAGCAGAAAATATAATTGATGTAATAGCGCAGTAGTAAATATCAGAGAAATGGCATGTTGATTTTTAAGAGTTTATTTATAACAAGAATAATCCTCTCGACACCACAGCGAAACTAACGCTCATATCAAGAAACCGAGTTTAGTGGTCTGTTAAGATTCTGGCCACCCATTCTGGTGGAGGTTGGTGGTGGGGGTTCAAGCCCAGGGTGAAGTGTTGGTGCTATCAGAGACCCCGCTGGCTAATGCCTGGTGTCAGCCCCCCACTGATAGAGAAGCAGATCTACATGCATTGGGGTGGGGGTTCTGACTGGTCCAACAACAACAAAAAGCAGACAGAGAAGGCAGGCTAACTCTGTGTGATGGCCTCATGCAGTTCTGGCCTGGTGGCCAGCACACCAACACATCGTGTTCATGTTAGCTGAAACTCGGATATGTTTTGGAGTCAGCAGTGTTTGGAATTAGAGGTGGTTTGGGTTTAACAGTAGTGTAGCTTGAACATTGTACTGCAATTGTGTGGACCAGCAATGAAAGAAGACTTTCTGTGATATTTGCATTGTATTTAAGAAGGGTCGTAGATGGTTTTGGAATAACTTTTAAAATCCTCATCTCCTTTTTTCATAACTGACTTCTCTGCCCCATGAAAGTAATAGTATTTTGCCTATTGAGCAACTGAAGTTTCATTACCTTTTTGTATTTGTATCAACCTCATACTAGGTGCACGACTAAAGTTACTATTTTGGACTGACAACAAATAGTATTAGTCAACATTTCTTACAACTATTAAATTAACTGAAAGATAATCATGATTGGTTATCTGCAAGTGAATGCAAAAGCAAAGTATGATGATATACATTGTCACCCGTCTATGCAACGCCATAAAAGCAGAATGAGTAGAGCAGTGCCCGAGCTACATTCTTCATCCTTGCCACTCGCCTCCTACTGTGCAGGACCATGTTGCTGTGGTGAACGACAGGTCTGGTGTTTGCTGTGAAACTCTCTGTGGCACCTGCCTCCACAGGGGACTTCGAACCACCAGCCCACAGGAGTGATTCCCACTGGGAGGGCCGAGGTCTTGCGCTTCCTCCCTCGGATGACCTCTGACACACCCAGTTTGTGCTTGGTGGCCTTGAAGAGACAGTGGTGGGGATTTTCCCCAGCCAAGCAGCGGGTTGTAATTGATGTGGCAGAGACGTCAGCACTAATCTTTTGCTCTCTGACGGCCCCTCTGTAAGCCCCTCATCCACTCAACTCTGAGACCTGCCGTACCAACCTTAGCAAACTGCTACCTAGTCAATTAGATCTACCCTGCCTGCTCCCTGTTTTGTGTAAGTATATCTGCTGTAGACACCCAACATGTTCAGTTATCTACCCCGGCACATTCAGGGTGATTTCTTAATGCCGCTGCATGCCACTATCAGCAAATGGAAAGCTCGGCTGATATCTTTTCCCGCAGTGGGCTGACTGATTATATATGGAATAGGGGAACACTGTTGATTTTCATATTTGTATGGAGGATTCCTATCTACCTCTACATACCATGGTTACCACAGTGCATATGGATATTGTAATCATACAGTTGTATATTGTGCGCTACTACACCTGGGGATACCATTACACATTTTGTAAGTGGTGTGAATAGAGTCCAATGTGAAGCAGTATCACAAGTGCTGCTCTGTTGTGTGTTCACTTATCCCTCAGCTATGTCAGTAACTTTCCTTTCGAGGACAAACCACGTCATGTAAAGTGGTACTTGTTACCGTCAGGGAGACATAGAGGACATCACAGCTCTCCGTAAAGGAAGCAAGAGAGAAATGGCCCAACTGCATATTTAACAGTATTCAAAGCTCACAGAGGGGTTGCTTTTTAAGGTAAGCATGGTACCTTTTTATACAATAAATATGTACTGCATCATGGTTGCTCTGTGTAACTTTAGTTACTTGAAGGTAAAAAAAAGAAGAAGCACTTACTAAAAAGAGAATGTAAGGTCCGGATCTAAATTTAAATTGAAGGTCGTTATTTTTTTTTTTTAATTCATCACAGAGTTCAAAAACAGTGTGTCACAGTCTTGTTTTAAAGTTTGCATCCATGCATTTTTTGTTTATCCTTTAGAGTTTGAAAGGTATCGAAGGGACAATGACTTAGGATTGATGTGTCCTTGTTTTCTAATTTTGGACTGCAGCATTAGTATATACTGTTCAAACATGTCTTCCTGTCTCTCTTAGCTGAACACTACTTTATTCAGTGTTGTCAGTGTTGACACTTTGAGTTAGTGTATTGACATTGTACCTTTGTACTCATGATGGTTTCCGTGAATGTGTGTAAATGAGCATTAAAACAAGCAATGGAATGATGGGAGATGGCATTCAAGATAATGTGTTGTAAGCTATACATCAACCCTCAGCTCTTAATTATACGGAAACCTTTGAGAAAAGGTAGACTTCAGTGAAGCACATTTATTGCTGCGATTTTTATAGAATCAACAGCTTTATCAGAATCCACTTCTTGAGCCACATGATTCACAGTCCTCTGGAAAATACTACATGTTATTGAAAGAGTTTCTCCACTCTTTTTGTCCATATCAATTTGAGTTTTTAAACTTGTAATTTGCTTTATGCTTGTGGGTATTGTGCCTGTAACTTTGGATGGAAAACATGAATCATCTGTATGCTGTTTATTGGCTGAATAGACTGAGCTGTAAAATATAGCATATGACTTACAGTGTATTGTCATAACTATTATTTGTTCCCATAACATTGCTATGTTTAATCCAGTTCATTAATCTGTAAAACACATCCATTTTATTTTAAGGTGGACTTATGAGCTTCACCTGAACTGAGGTTGTGACATTTTCGCTACACCACTGCAACAAACATTTCACGTTCCATTACATTGGGAGGAGAAAATACCCATTTCTCTTATTACATGTTACCTAATGTGACCTTCCAGTTGTGATTCTTCTAAACACTCTGGATATGAAGCCTGTACTCTTACTAGAGAGATGGCTAGGACATGCTCTGTGCACATGGTCCACTGACAATATTCCAACCTCAGAGGATTCATTATTTATATATTACTATGACTAAATATTTCAAAATTACAGTTGTGATTATTTTTGCAAGAGGAAGGTCAAGCTGGTGAGAAAAAAAAGGAAATTAAATAATTCACCAAATAGGGTTCTGATCAAGATGCATGTAAATGTATCAAAGAGGGGCCCATAGAAAGCACACACAAGGTTAATCTGCTATGACTGTTGAAATTCCCATGATATGCCAGTTGAATAAAGAATTATGATGGAGCGAACCATGCTGTTTATCCAAACTCTTCTTTTATCTGGGTAACACCATGAATTATGGACATTTTGTCAATGTACATGCATAAAGGCAAGGAAGACTTTAAGATGTACTCTTGAATTAATGCATTACTGATGGGAGATGTAAAAGGAATTACTGTTTGATCATTAAGATACGACCACTGCTAGAGCACAAGCAAAAGAGTATATGATATTCAAATGTAGAGTTTAAAAGCTTACTAACATTGTATGTTAAATGCGTCAAAAACTAGTTTTTGTGAAAAATGCCAAAGTTTTGAGTGCCAAGTGAGCTGCTTTTTTACTGGGAATTAAAACCGCTGCATATAGAGAGAGCGGTGAGATGTTCATCACAGTCTCATCCATGAGCAAACCCACTGGCAAACATTGACAACCTCTCCCCATGGCCTCACTCATATTATACAAACTCTGTCAGAAAAGGAGTCTGCTTCACATAAGTCCTGTTGATTAAACTGAGTCATATAATGTGAAGCAGTATTATGCATAAACACAGATATGAATGGTAAACAGAGGATATGAATCTTTTCAGTCGTAAAGGTGTTTGCCAGTTCAACCCATGGGCTCTTTCCCTACACAAATTCAAATTTCTTGTTTACTCTGTTTGCATATTTCAAGCTGCAGGTTGAAAGAATGCCTCAGAAAATAATGGAAATGTAATAAAAAAAACACTAATAATCTTACCTCAGCATTAAGATAGTAGTAGTAGATAGTATTTCTCTTTGCTTCCATTTACCTTTTGACACACAACAAGCTTCAAAGTATTAAACAATGCTTACCCTTCTAAAGAAACTTAAATAGGTAATGATTGTAATTATTCTCTGAGTAGCCCATGATTTGTTAATTAATGACATCTCTCACAGATTCTGACTGACTCATGGAAATCCCCTGACTGGAAAAATCGAGATATTGTCTCAAATTGAGACATCCAGTCAGTTACCTTGTCTCAGTCTTGTACTTGTCAGCGTTTATCAAAAAGTCCAAGTATGAGTCAGGAACATCATCAAATGTCTGAAAATATAATAGGTGCAAAATGTCAAAGGAAATAGCCCGGTATTACAGGAAGAGATGCCATTTCCATAAATGTTTAATTGATTGTAATCCTTTGTTGAGGAGACATTTGCACAATGCATGGGGTTCACACAGAGCAGGACATTGAAATATTGAAGTAAAATAATAATTTTGATCCATCTGTAGCTTAATTGTCAGAAAATGGCTTATAATGGTCTTCTAATTAGCGTGATTATCTGCCATACATTTAAAGTGGCAGGGGAAAATGAAAGTTGTCATTGGAAGTTGCCAGAGTGCACAGAGTCAAGTACTGTAAGTGTATGAAATCATACTTTCTCAGATATGTTTAAACAGCTGAGTAAAAACTTGAATTGTTAACAGCTGAATACCTGCCATGGCCAGTCTGATAGCTGTAATTGTTTTCGTAAGGCCATTCATTAGAGCACATGTGCTTGATTAAGCCATATGTCAGCAGTGAGCAGCCTGAGCTGTCAGGCCGGAGGGAAGCTGTGAGGGATGTGGTGATGGTAGTCATTCTCCTCCCCATCCGGAAAGCCAGCCACCTCCACACAGACATACAAACCACCTCCCAGTCAGGTTTGCGGGCAACCATCTTTGCTTGAGCTGCTCCGCTCGCTGCAGCCATGATTCGCAATTCTCTCGCTTTATTTACACACCATCGCCCCGGCTCCACGTCACGTTGGAGTGGTGTAGTCGTGCGGTTGCAGCTGACCCCAGGGTAGGGGCTGTCTCCACTGATCCAAGCTTACCCTGCTGGGGGACCAGGCCCAGGTCATGTAATACACAGTGTAACAGCAGCAGCATTTCATGCCACCATACAAACGTCCTCCAAGAAATTAAGAAATCTAGAGTATTTCAGGCTTTGTGATAGTGCTCTGTAAAAAAATAAATAAGCCAATGTATTATTGTTTCTAAGAATATATGAAATTAAATTAAAATATATTTGTCCTACACATCTGTGAATCTTTGGCCGTTTATCTTCTTATCCTTTAATACAACATCGGGATCTTCAGCCGACGATCAGAAATACACTACACCTTTATATAGCTGTTACCTGAATGTTGACTCCTCCTGTCACAGCAGACAATCACATAAGATGCTCTACCCACAAGCAAATGTATTACCAAACCAAAAAGCTGCTGGAAGTGTCATGTAAATACCTAACTACAGTTAACGTAATAGGCTATAAAGTGATCTTTAAGTGGAGTTTTAAGCACCCCCATAATGGCTTTGGCTGCCTTTTAGCAGACCATGTGACTCCCCCAGAGTAGTGATTATGAGTCACGGATGAAGAGGTCTTGTGTGTAGGTCAGCCTGTAAGCCTCACTTTCACCTGCCAATCTTTACTTTCCTGGATACTCTGAGAGCCTTGTTCTTTTTACTGTTAACTGTCTTACAGCAGGTGGTATCTGGTAAATTATATCTACAAAACACTTTGACAAAACTTCGGTTTAGCCTTGTGGAATTCCTACTGTGGAAAAAAGCCTCCAAAATTGAGAGACAGAAGAAAAAAAAACATAAATTAAATGTCCATCTTATTTGGCATATTGTGGTACATTAAGAGGGAGTTACTGGATATATATTGTTGATATTCATAAGAATTTTCCAACAGTGTTTGGTAAGAAAATTCCTGGCTCTGCTCTGGCCATTTTTTCCATATTACATTACACAAGGACACTGATGCATAGTGCTTTTTGAATTTTGTATTATGTGCGAGGTCTGGGGGCGAGTTTGAGGAAGTGTTCTTAATTTCACAGGGTTAAGGAACAGCAGATTCTCAGGGAATACAGATCACTTAGCACAAGTCTGTGACCGCCCTGAAGTTGGAAATCTTTCTCCCTATTTGTTAACCACATCCTTGGGCCCACTGAACCGTTGAGACTGCCAAGGTGAACCTGCAGTCCCAGAAGGAGGCTTTGCTGTCATAGATCAGTGAAACAGTGATTCAGCTTCACCCGTGTGTTTATGTGAGTTCACTTGTGCATGTTCTTTTAGTGTATTAACCTCACAGCGTGTGCGTGTGTGAAACGTGTTCTGCCTGTGTGAAAAGCCTCTCCAGCCTTTGGGTCCAGAAGTCTTCAGGCCTCATGATCAAAGCAGGGCCATCCCCTCATGCGGGACATACATGTAATAAATGGGACTTAACTGCACATTTAGAGCTGATCTGTTGTCAAAATTAAGCCACTCTGTTTGAAAAGAAAAAATAATAACTTGATTTGTTTTCTTGAAAATAAGATGTAAAAGGGGATGAATTCAGGATGACACAAACCATAGACATCTAAAACAAACAGAGAGTTAAGCCACCGGATAGATTGTATGAGAATCCTCCCATTATTTGCCCAAACTAAAAGGAATTGTACATGTATCAGTGATAATCCGATAATCATGCTGCTCCTAAGCTTTTAATTTGATTAAGTGTGTGAAAATTGAGGGCAGAGAGTCTCTTGGAGGATAACATCACAGACAGCATCTCCTAATTAGCGCTGTAAATTTACATATGGATTCCTGTTTAATGTTTAACTAGTCTTTAATCCACCTAGCTCTGTGATGTCTGCAGTCGGAAATATCAGCGTCTGTCACATGATGTGTGATTATCCCAAATACGCTCAGGCTGCTTTTGATGAAATGGTAACAATTACTGAAGCATTCAAACAGATTTAGGAACCGTTTTAGTCATGGTGGACAAAACATTCTCAGTATCCTTCAGGAATTTAATAGAGCACTGCTTTTAAAGGACTTTGGAAATCCACAGTGGCTAGATTAACAGCAGACAATCATTATCTCCATTATTGTCTTTTTACAGCACACAGTCTTCCCTATTAAAATCGATCATCTCCCTTGTGCCGTGCTGAAAAATGACAGATTAAAGTGATCATGCAGTTCATTGTTTTAAATAGACATAATTAAGATACTGGACATTTTTCTTTTGTACATTTCTGCTTGAGGATCTATCGACTTAAGTCATATCTGACAATGGTGCTACAATATTTATTGGAAAATAACCAACACCTCACAATGCAGGGTTCAATTTACAGCCATTCGGCGGGTTTACACATCAATCAATAGTTTTGGATTAAGTGTTTCTGGTGAGTTATATGAGGTAATTTAGAGGTGAGTGATTTTTCATTACTGTATGTTGTCTATAAAAAAATTTTTCTTTCGCTTTTTTTTATATTTCCTCTAATCCTTGACTCCCTCATTGTTTGTTTTTACAAAGCCTTATTTTCTTTCCATTTTTAATAAGCTGAACCAAGCCATTTTCACTTTTTACAGGCGGTTTCACCCTTTCAGCTCTGAATAAATGGCTACTTTATTTCCATGAAATTCTCAAATGACATAGATTTTACTTTTGCATAAAAGCATGAAGAATGTGCCTAATATTGGCGGCATTCATCTGCTAAGTGGACATTTGCATGGGTGCGAGGGGAAAGGGAGATGGAGAGAACCTCTAGCCTCCTGGGGTGACAGCAGTGCAGGGGGATGACATGTGACAGCTGTGACAGTACTGAAGGGGGTTGGGCCGGCGACTTGCTGCGCCCCCTGATCCAATTACGCCGCACGGCCCCCTGTCAGACCCAGCAGCTTGACTCCAGCCACTCTGAGGACAGTATTGATCTCTTGTCAGGAGGACCAGTTGCCCTCCCTTACGATCCAGCACCGCTGAACACCGCCATCACACCCCCCACTTACACTCGCCATCCGAGCTGCTATCCGCCCTCCTGCCAACCACCCTTTTAAATGACTAGTAAAATCGGGTTATGGCTTTCAGGTGAGAGAGAGAGAGGAGGTCAATGGGTCTGTGTGCTAAATACTCCCATAGCCAGTGAGGGGAAGTGCGTAACGTCCTGGGAGTGGTGTAGGTGATGCGTCTGTCCAGCTTGGTGCTACACTTACAGTACTTCACTAATGGTCTGAGAGGATGCTGCCTCTCCTGGCTTGTATGAAAGTGTTTGATTTGAGATGATGAAAAGGCCATTGCAATTAGCAGGCCCTGCTTCGTTTTGCTAGAGCTAAGACGGTTGAGACAGTGGCAGCTGCCAATAACTTCAGCTTACAACGAATAGACAATTAGGCCGGGCCCTGTTACCACTGCTAGTCCCACATCTCCAGACCTTTACACCAGCCCTACCTCTGAGCACCTGCGGGTCAATAGGCAATGATGTTGTGCGGAGCAACAGCTTAGAGCAGAGGTTAATCAAACCACAACCACACACATTACTTGCATTCAGTTTATTATTCTCGCCATAAAGGCCAAGAGCGGGAGAGGAGGGAAGAGGGAGAGAATATCCATTTTTTTTCTGCATCACAGGGAGAGACGATGTCAGTAGGTTCTCAGGTTCCCATTAGATGTGTACATAGAATGTCTCTTCTTTAAAACATCAAAGATATCTGCAATGCTTTCCTGTCTTTATTTAAATATATTGGTGCCATAAGTCCTACTTACGGAACTCACTGCATAACTTAAAATGCAAAAATGCTCCATTATATTGCTGCCGTTACTATCCTCAACTGATGCTGTGTGTGTATAGCACCATGAAATTGGGCACAATCTGGAAAGAAGCCCATAGTCACTTTCATGGTACATGCAATGTGTATCCAATGCCGAGTGTGAACATTACCCTGATCACTCATGCATTCAGTTGTGACACCAAAGAGGTTTGGTCAGAGGTTATGCAGAGGTAGAGTATCCCATGTCTCACTGGTTAAAAACAAAATATAAAACGAGGTGTTGCGGTGGCGATATGGATTACATATCTCCTGTATGTAATGTATGTCACTGTCCATCTTTCTGCCTGTCTGCCTATATTTCTCTATCTACTGTATCTGTCTATAAAACATGACATGTACCTGAAGTTAAAATGGTTAAAACTGTTTAGTTTTTTGTAATTCCTCTGTCATCTTAATAACTACAGTCAAATACAACTCTAAATTGATGAACTCGCAGCTCAAAGCATTCAGGCTTGCTCTTAGAACGGAATTATTAATTCAAATTAAACACTACATTGTTTTCTTCTGAGTTTCTACAAACTTCTTGACAAATGATTAACCACCCCATAAGATAATCAATAAATCAGTTTTTAGTTTTGGGTCTGTTAAAAGAGAACAAGAGAAATGATTCATTCTTCTGCAGAGCTAGCTCTTCAAAGAAGACTTTTCAATTTCAGCATCCAATTTCCACGTTTCCCTCTAATGCAATACTTGCGTAGTGAGCAAAAATAGGCTGTGTCTGCACCAGTGAATTGTGATAGGCTGTTGTGTTATTGCCAGACTTATGTTCAGTAGGAGTGTTGCTTTTCTGAGCAAAGTAATCATTCATGTAATTAATCTAGAGGAAACGTATGCGCAAAATAACCCAGATCTATGGTAGAAACACTAAGTCGGTCCTCTGTGATATTTGATTTAATGCATTCTGGGACAGAGAAAGGGAGTGCACTGCTTCTTTGTGCTGTGACATAATTCAAGAGTTGTACATCCAGGAAATGTTATAGATAAAAAAGTTGCCAGGCAATTGTACCTATTGATATTGTTCTATGATGTTTGTATCCCTGCCTGGTTTGCAGTGGTCTGAAAATTCAAACACAGGCAAAAGCCTTGCACGGCAGCTGGACTCTCGCAATGTCACCAGATCACATGATGACTCTATGGATCACCTATCACACAAAACAACATATTGTCAGGCTTTAAGCATTTCTGTCTGGCATACCAGTGAATTGATCAATCAGCCTCCTGTGAGGAGTCAGCTATGGGTGTGGTTTAAGTGTGTGCGCGAGGCGATACAGAAAGGCAGCTGGTCAAAACTGCAATGGCGGCTCTTGAAGAGGTCTGCGTAGATGCTGCAATAACATCAGTTATATCAGAACTGGACTGTATTTCGAAATAGCAAAGAAAAGCACTGCCGTCTTTTCTCGATGCAAAAGATGTTTCTTGCTTTGGCAAGAATTTTTCAGCAGGTGTTTCATCCAAGTATTTCTTTGTATGTCCCTGCCCTTTTCCAAACAGTTTCCAATGATGGCTTCTCCGGTAGTTCTGTGTAACAAACCATCTGGTTAATACAATATAATGGGCAACAAGGCTTGAATAGGCAATAAATAAGAATGTAAATAAGAGTTTTCGTCACTTTTGGGTAATAAAATCTAAACTATAATGATACTGCACCCATTGTGCATGATTTACATTTTTTCAAAAGAAGATGGATCTGTTTTTTGGACTTATTTTGTGAAAACTGTTTGGCATTAACAGTGACCTGATGGCCTGGGATCAACAAAAAACCCTTGCAGGTGGCCCCCTGTAGACCACCAAGTTGTATCAGGTCTCTTGAGAATGAGACTGTGTCTCTAGATTATGGCGTCCGTGTCCAGCAAGCAAGCCTCAGTGACAAAATCAGTTGGATTGCATTGTTTCTTATTGGTGTGTCCTAACTGGCCAATAGCGATGCAGCGCTTTACAGCGCAACGGACCCTTTGTCGGACACCCTGTTTCTGTTTATTCTTATTCTCGCATCAAACGCCACGCAATGGATGAGGAATGATTGATTTGTGAAGTTCAAATGAGGCATTAATGCTTTCTAGTCACAGATTCCTGAATATTCGTCTTAGCTGTTGGCAGCCCGTGGGCAGCACAGTAGTCCTTGGCATAATCAGTGAGCAGGTAATGAGTTTTTATTGAGGTACATTGTGATGCGTTGAAGCTTGATTCAGCAAAAGTAAAAAGCAATGGTAAATTATAACGTTATGAAGATGTGCTCAAATATAATCTTGTAAAATGTAGTTTTTGGCAATACACTTCAATACATACAGTTTGTGGGAGATGCGTTCACTGGAATATAAAATAGATACTAGAGAAGGCATTATGACCTGTTTAACTCATTTAAATATTTAAATGAGATTACAATAATGTATCTTCTAATCATTATAAGTTTGTGTTTTAATGTATTTTTCTTTCTGTAATGTGTACACTATTGCCGTGTTCACACCGGACGCGACGCGAATTTGCGGCGCCGCGTCCACCGCGGAAGTTTACTCGCGCGAGTAGAAAGAGGGTGTTCACACCAAACGCGAATTTGCGGTGCGACCAAAGGGGCGTGGCTTAGCTCTGTTGCTTGCCTCTGTGAGAGACAAGCGACGAAGCTTTCATTTCCGCTATCGACCATGGAATAAATAACCACTAGTTCTGCTTTATATTTGTTGTGGAAGTCCCAAACATGTCGGAACATGAAACGCCCTCGTATTTGGGTTCATAACATCATCCGTAGCCGCACACAGCTCGGTGAATTTCACCGACTCCTCCAGGAACAGCGTCTCGCGTATCTCCGTAAAACGATACCGATTATGCCATCCACCATGGAAATAATAAGGGAATAATAATGTGGATTGACTTTACATGTAAACTGGTCGCACCGCAAATTCGCGTCGCGTCCGGTGTGAACACTGCATAAGAGTCTGTGAGTGAACAAAGAACTTGAGCTCATGATTACATATTTTCATTGTGTTAATGTCAGAGTGAGGGACATTCGAGTGACCTGGTACAGTAGGAAACATGACGTCAATTTCCATGGAACGCCAATGACGCCCTGTATATCTTACAAGTGTTGATAGAAAATGTTTCAACCAACCCACTAAGTGTTTTTTAAGGTACTGACATCTGTCCATTTACAACATTGAACATCTGGAAGGACGGTTTGTATAGTTAAGTTTGTATGTATCTAGTTAGCACTGATTCTGACTAGATGTTACTTGTTCATTTTAATTCAGCACCTGCTGATGGACAGCTCCCACACACTCAGTGTTGTCACCCACTGAGAATACAATGGAGTAC
The DNA here is from genome assembly GCF_910589615.1 of Taurulus bubalis. Lineage (NCBI taxonomy): Eukaryota > Metazoa > Chordata > Actinopteri > Perciformes > Cottidae > Taurulus > Taurulus bubalis. The sequence continues at coordinate 11,695,006 of NC_136603.1, forward strand.
TATCACAACTTCAACTCTATCAACTTATTGTTCTTCTTTTTGGTAATTACCATTTCGACCAAATAAGTACACAAGTTAAAACTAACACCAAGGCCAAAAATACTGATTTCAAACAGAAAAAGAAAAATTCAGTTTGACTTTAACTATTGAGGAATGGTGAGCTATGCTCCACATTGTTGTGTAAATGTAGATGTTGTATAGTGAAATTGCATGTAATGGTATTTGCACACATTTAACATTTTCAGCAGCTTTTTGTGTTACTAAATCGCTGTCATTTCAAAAGCAATGCTTTATTTGAATGTTTCTAATCAAAGTGAAATCTGCTCCTCTAGTAGAATGCCCCACATAACACAAATATAACGATATCAGACACCGAGTGGCCTCCTCTCAAGGACACATCAGTGCGGACCACATCATGACACTGCTTCTCTTTTGGAAAGTACAATTATGGGTGTTTTTAGACATCCCAGTGAAATGTCATCTGTGAACCAACATACCACTAGCACCAAAGATATTTGTCACACCTACTGTAATGCACCATCAAGTCGCTGAAGCATTGGGTCCTCCAGAGGGGCCCAGGAGGGGAATCAAGGAATCTGTCGAATTAATACATGCAGTGAAGATTCCTCCTGTCATCTCGGCTCTCTTTTACCACTGGCTTTTAAAAGCCATTTAAACGCAGCAAAGTGAACGGGACAGACAAGCTTGACAATGACTCTTGAAAGAGCATCTGTCTCCTTTAACACTTAAATAAACTATGATACCATATTTTACACATGAGCTTAATTTTAATTAATGAATTGATTTATTCTGTCAGTGACAAAGCCAAACTGTTTATAAAATGCCAGAAGCAATCTATATATTTCTGCCTTTACGGAATATGCCAGGCCTTACATCACTCTGCATAATCCTTTTCTTAATTGGACATGTGCTTGAAAATATAAAGCATCATTGTAGGTGTTGATCCACAGTGGAATCAGAATTATTTTCCAGCTAGTTAGAAACTGAATGATATGATTATGATACAAAAGGCATGCTAAACCACTGTGTTTCCTCTATGTGGCTTGATGGCTACATTCCTTGAAGTGATGACAGAGCAGTAATAAATGAAGACTAAAAGTCAAATTACAAAGTTTTGTGTTGATAAGAGCATGGTTCTGAGTGCCATTGTAGATAAGAAACTTACATGTGCAATCAGAGGGTTTATCCATATTAAGAAGGTGACGACTGCTTCTTGTATACTTCAAACTTAATGTTTTATCACACCAAACGGCTATTTAATTGTGCTTTTTTTAAATTCTAAATAAATGTACTGTTCAGTTAGAATAGCTTGCTGAATTTTATATAATACAAGTGCTAAAAAGAATGAGATCCTCTATAAGGAAAGAGATCTACATTTATTCCATCTTCTCTGCCTGCTGTAAACTACTTGACAATTGTTCATTAATGATTCCCAGTAAATTCCTTAAAATGGTAATTTGTCATCCTGTCACTTCATTTGTGACCTAAAATTCCTCACTAGAGGCATCATCAAATAAATTAATCACTACCCAGGATCCATTTCTCCCTTGTGCGTGCTATTATACCCGGCTCTCTTGTGTTTCTCTTCATTTACATATATTTAATGGCCCAGTTGTGGTTGGTTGTGCCAGGCGACTTGCACAGCCCGTGTCAGGTAAAATATTCCGACTGCCACAGTCTTTAACAGTGCGAACCATGTCTTGTTCATTTTCCTTGAATACCCTAAACACAAGAGAATAAAGAGACATTTTATGGAACTGTAAAATGAAAAGTGCACATTTTGCAGGTTTCTGGTTGGGGAATTACCCTAATAAGATGGCACGCTTTTAAGGGACACAGACACATTTATTCGGATACAAAGATCTGATAGAATTTGCTTTAATATTGCTTACAGCAAAAAGATTAGAAAATTAGATACACTCATTTGTTCACACAATTTGGTTTGATTTCATTGTATCTCATTACAGTATATATACACAGTACATTACCCATAAGACAGATATCTTTGTTGTGTTCCTTAGGGGAATTCTGATGTTGAGAGTGAAGCTATGACCAGGCATGAGGTCGAACCCCAAAATACGACATTTCTGAGCCAAAATAAGCACGATGTCTATGAGATTTATCAGTAACAGTGGAGGCAGAGACATTTTAACCTACTCTTTGTTCAACAGGACATTTTGGTGTTCTGTTTTGGTTTGCATGTGGTAGGTACAGTACGTTTTAGATAGATGGAAATAGATTGGCCATGAACCAAAATCCATACATTTTACCAAAAGTGTAATTTGATCCACAAAACCCTTTTGTTGTTTTCCATGAGCTGTGAGCCATCACGACATTAAACCCCATAAATATAATGTCAAGGTAGAATCATTTCAGCATATTCCTTCAATGATATCTCCAGTTCTTGAGTTACATTGTCATTTGTTTCCCTTACTTAAAACTACAACGCACACGGAGCAGTTCATCCTGTTTGCACCACTAGTTTGTGTTAAAATAATAGTCATGGTGTTTTAAAGTGCCCTTGTAAATTTTGGTAGGGATTCATGCAAATAAATTAAATTGTTTTCCGATTATTTTTCTTTTTTGGCAGATAAAAAAAAACACCCAATTATTTTTATGAGCCGAGAGCATGTCATGTTTGAACTTCCATCCTCATTAAGGTCCCTAACACCAGAGGACATGTGAATGTGCTCGGAGCATTACCAGAGAAAACAACTCCATGTCGCCAAAGCATCCTCTCTCACCCAGCCACCCTCCCAGAACCTCACAGCCCGTTTCAAAGGGAATTAGCGTAATTAAGAATTAACATGCATTAATTGTTGTGCTTAATGCAAACTGAAGCCAAATGTGTCACGTACTGTAGAGGAGCTGCTAAATGCTTTGTCACCTCCTGCTTAGGGGAGTGGGAACACCCCATGTGCTCAGAAGAGAAGAGAAGAGCCACTTGTACAGTGTTCATGAAGCACCATTGGTGACAGAACAAACACCCCTTCAGCTGCAAGGCTTGGCTGACATGTATGCTTGTGAGTTAAAGAAGGAATGGAGCAGTGTATTGATCAAGGGAGCTTGTGATGTTGGAAAGATGGATTTACGACAAAGGAAGTGGGGACAGGGGATATAAGAAGTGCAGATTGGTCTAACCAGGGCTCAACCTGGCAATAAAGTCTGGCATTTGGAGAGAGCAGCGCATGCAGAGGGTTATACTGCACGGTGCCACTTTGGCTGGTGGAGGAGCTGTTTTTTTTGCTTTTACTTTGTGCTCTGTCAGATGGAAGAATGATCAAAGGAGATCAAACATGGTTTTTAAAACCTCAGAAGAAGTCTGATGTATCAAACCTATATAACTACAGGGCCTTTGTCAGTGGGAGTTTAGAACGGAAGTTATGTGCTTCATGGGCATTTCACTATGAATCCTCGTTTCTAGTTGAAATTAAAAGGTAGGGTATTAAACCGACTCCGGCTGTAAATTGTGATTATTTTCATTATCCATTAATACGCAGTAGTAGTTTTTCAATAAATGTATGTATTGTTTAGTCTACTAATAACTGATCATCACACACAACTTACGAGAGCTCAAAGTAACATTGTCAAACTGTGAAAGTAACAGTCAAAAGCAGAACAATATATAATTTACGAGAGAAGTACAAAAACGTTACTGTAAACCATGCTTGTGTGGCTCTAGGGATTGGGATGTCGGACGGTCCACCATTTTGCTTTAGACTGTATCTCAACTACAATTTGAATGAATTGCGAAGACATTTTTAATGCAGACGTTCATGTTTTCCAGAGGATGAATCATACTGACCGTTTTCCTCTAGCGCCATCATCTGGCCAAGTTTTAATTCCCATCAGCTGTACTTATCATGTTGTGCTAATCATTACAACCATTAACCATTATAACTGTTATTATCTGCATGTTAACTTTGTCATTGTGAGCATGTTAGCATGTCAACGTTAGCATTCAGCTCAAAGCATTGCTTCGCCGCCTGACAATGCATCCCCCTGCTTTTCTTGACAAGATCCGCCGTGCGTATAGCTGCGTGAAGCAGAGATGATTGGTTAAGGTTATGCATTGAGTTTGAGTAGCATAGGTCAGAATAGCACATAAGGGTTAAAGGACTTTAACAAATCGGGTTACCAGTGTGTCGGCGAGCATGGATGCCTGGCCAGTCTGACCGCTTGAGTAAAAACATTTGGATTCATAATAACTCTGCTGTGCCTATAAGTAGAAAGAGCAGTTGGCTGTAGACTCTTGCTCCTTGTAGACTCTTGCTCCTTGATAAATTACTAAAACAATTACTCCATTATTAAAATTGTTGAAAATGTGTTGATTAACAAATCTATTAATTGTTTAACAAATAAGAACATTATTTACAGTACCAATTTGAACAGTTTTTTCTTCCAGCATGACTTTGTCTTTTCTCTGGTGACAGCATCACAACCCAAACCCTTTATTTATCAAGAAAAATAAGCTTGTGATCTCCCATTGTTCCATTAAACAATTTCATGGCTCCTGAATTTACATTAGTTTTTTCGTCAAGTGGACTGTTTTTGCTGTGTTCTCTCTTTCTTTGAAAGGAGCAAAGACTTGCATTCACAGAGAACTGGGAGGTTTTTCACATTAATCTAGATTTAATATTCGTTTCAAAGTACGTTTTCCCTATTAATTAAAAGTAAACCATGTATTGTATGGTACATTATCCCTCTAACGGCCCCATGTGGAGATTATGAAGTGGAAAACTAATGGTGTCGACTTTAGCATTTGGGTTTTGCCTGAATCATTTACATATCTGTAAGGGGATGTCGATGTATGTGCAAATAAGCAGAACTCTGTGTGTCCCATGCTTCTTTACCGCCACCCCGTCCTCTCCCTCTCTCCCTCCCTCCCTGCCCGGGTTTACAGAGGAAGTCAAAGAAGAAGTGTTGCCTCTCTCCCCTCAGCTAGAGGAGGTAATGAGATTCTGTGCACCCTCTATTACAAGCAGGATGAGAAATCTGATTATTAAGGAGAGGCATGTGGCAGTAAGAAAAATCTGTTTGTTTTTTTCTTATTGTATCACCCCAAGAAACAAAGGTGACCCCCATGTTCCGTTCATTAAATCTTGCCTCCTAATTTATCAAGGTAAACTATCACAGTTTCTGCTGAGATAATCAGAAATGAAACTTGTTAGGTGTGCCTCAAAAGGACACATCACATGATTTGGATATCACTTCTACATACTGAGTGGGGCCTAATTCATGGTTCCCACTGAACAACAAAATGCTTCATGGACGTTAGCATCAGTGTGTTGAGATTTTTCTTCCACACAGGAAAGTTCAGGACGAGGAGGATGAGTGATGACCCCATTGCGGTACAACTGTAATTATTTCAAGGAAATAGAGTTGCTGCAGGTGTGTCTTTCTGATGCAAATATCACAGAAAATAGTATTTGTGCTGTTTTTCTAGCCTTGTTATTGTTCTTCATACAGTAGTATGAAATCTCATGAATAGTCCTTTCTTCTTTACATTTAGACATGCAAGTATTGACACATGTATATTGCATGATATGACCAATCAACCCTGTGCAGATCATCATTATTATTTGTGGTCACAATTTCATGAGATTTCATTCCTGAATACAAAATGAAAGTCTTATTTTATATTTAATCGTATTCATTCAGGCAGTCTCATTGGTCTTAAGTTGCAGCGCTATGCTGAATAATGAAATGAATGTTTTACATTTTACTTTCACACCAAAACATTTGGAATTTTCAAAGATCTGTATTTCTTTTTTAATTGAATCTTTCTTTAAAATATGCACAATATGTTTCCAAACAATGTATGAAACACATTAGATAAAATATACTAAAAGCCTTGGAATAACAGGAGAGCATTCCTTTTCTTCTGTTCTGGAGTTGTTAGGAGCAATTTGGAGCTGTTTGGTGTGTTTGCCTAAAGAGATGTGAGAAATGTCCCACACGTCAACAAGCTGAGTCATAGCTGTAAGCCTAACCATCCACGACGAATCCTGTCCCTCCTCCCAAATGTCACATGAGCTCATGTCAACCAACACTTGTGGCAAAGGCACTGCACGAGAAGAAAATGTAATAGTTTGGTTAACACAACACAGTAATCTATTTGTTAAAAAAACATCTTTCATATTTAGAAAATAGTCAACTCTTGTGCAGGTTTTATAAACATTATTCATAACAATTCCCATTCCCTTGCTTTTTTCCCCCTAAATAAAGAAATGATTAATGTATGCCACAAGTGGTCAGAAAGAATAATTGGCTGTCCTAACTTTCTAATATGTAATAAACACAGTCTAATTGGCGTGTTTTAATCCAATTGTGAGCTGCTTAGACACAAGCGTTCTGCTGGTGCCGTTGAAAAATTGGTATTTATTACGGAACTGGTAATCACACCAGCAACCTATCTCTGCAGCTCTTTGCCGTCTGACTGAGGCCGTGATGTGCACAGCAGGCTCACAAAGCTGCACTCCCAGTTTAAATGACCCAGCTTAGCTAGCATGACTGCTGTGACCCTCGCATGACAAAGTCCCTGTGTAATTAATATACACGGTGAAATGCTCCCTGCACAGCCACTAAAGCGATTGGAATCATGCACAGGAAAAAATGTAATCGTGGATTCTGCATGGTGAACATTTTAGTCAAGTTGCATCTGATTGCGAATCATTTTTCTTTTTTATCTTTTAACATTTGAAAAAGACTGAGACGAAGACTTTCTCCTCAAAGATGCAAATTAATCTTTAAAACTGGACATTTCCCAACACGGGGAGCTCAGTGGGGTGACACCACAGCCCACCGAGTCCATTTGAATCCCCCTGGGCAATTATACTTTCAAATGATATCCTGAAGTTAAATCTTGTTCATGCTTAATTAATTTAAACACTACATTTTAGGCATGAAAGTTAAGACAAAACGGATACAGTAGCCTCGGTGATAAGGATAGTTGCGCTTTGTTCTCTTTATTAATTATGTACTTTTAATATTTTTGTTGTATATCTTCATGTCTATGTGTGTATGAAGGGGGTGGGGCACTAGATAAGACAAATGATCAGACAATATTAATCTTCTGATGACATTTATTTGTCTTTTCTTTCTTAACTGATGGGATCTCATGTGTGGGCTTTGGCTTTATATGCTCATTGTCATCAGAAAAATTGTAAAATCAAAGGTGAGTGGGATCAGCAGACATTATTGTCAGACAACAATTCTTCTTTGTCATCTAGATTGTTTTGTGAAAAATATTTAACAATGGATTTTTTCTGGCAATATCCAAGTATGTATAGTCTGAGATGTTGACTAGATTCCAGACCACAGTCAATGCAGAAATGATGTTGCTGTATATTTGTCTTTTCTAAATGCTTGAGTTAATTAATGATATGTGTGCACTATTGTTTCTCATTTTTATAATGAATGCATGACTGTACTGTCACTGAGTCCATTTTGATAAATAGGTGGGTGGAAGGATATAAAAAAGCATACATTGGTGGCTGCCAAGGGGTTAGATTTTGAATTAATTGAGGGAAATGCATTCAACAGTAATAGGCCCTGACAGCAGACTGTGGCAATTCTGATGGCAATGATTGATGGTTGATGCACACACAGGCTTATGACAAATAATGCTTGTTCTGCTCCTGGTGTATTTTAAATCCTACTTGTTTGTTCATTAAAAATAAATACATCAAGTGAGAAATAGATAGATAGATAGATAGATAGATAGATAGATTAATGGAAAATAAATTAATGAATTTGATTATGACGAGATATTTCTTTCTGACTCCTTGCGTGTCTTCATGCACATCGAAAGCTGTTGAAACTCAGACGGTAGTGTTAAGTACTGCAGACTTTCAGGGAGGTGGACCGGCCACCTCCCTGACCCATTTGAGAGAGGGGGCCCTATCACAGCTCTCATCACGCTCCTGTAGTCAGAGCCTTCTGACAGTGGCGTAATGCTGATCAGATAGCTGTGTGGAGTCATTGCTTACATGTGTCACAACCGCCGTCCATGATCATGTCAGAGTCATGCTGGGCGCCAGAGCCAGGGCTCAGGGCTCAGTGGACCTGGCTGGTTTCGCGGCTGACATTTCCCCAGCATGACCAGGCTAGTGGAGCTCCAGTCGCAGCCCCGGCTAATGTGCCTCTCCTGGGCCCCGCAGCACAGCGCTGGCAGCTGGAACGTGGGGGCACAGGTGCTGCCAGCCCCTGTTAGCTGTACAGTACCTCCCAGTGAGTCACAAACAACCCCAGCATGTGTCTGCTCTGATACCTCAGCTTATTAAAAGTCTAATGAATAAACACGTCTTTTGTGTGTGTGATCAGGGAGGTGATAGTAATAATATTCTATTGGCTGTCTTTGGTCATTTTTTATCAAGCAACAATTACAGTTCTTTGGCCTCATCAGCAACAACACATTTACTATTTTGAATTAGCTTAAAGACACAGAACTGTTCAGAGGAGTAATCAGATTAGATGATTTACTGTTGTTGTGAATTGGTGTTTATGTATGTCACATGGTGAAAAATGTTTTAAAAGCGCATACCAGTGTTTCTTTTTGTTTTTGATAGAGCTAAACCGAGGTCTATGAAATGTGGTTGTTAAACCAGATTGATTTATTGGTTCTTCAGGCTGGACAAGATTATCCTCTGACTCTGGGGATCAGCCTGCTTCCCAAACAGGACTGGGTCCTGCCACACAGTCATGACAGCTAAATTGTTTCACTGAAGAGGTTGTCCTCTTGTCCCCCTTACCTAAGCCACTTGTTACTAGAGAGATATGGTATAATTGTACCCAGAGGAACTTGTAAGCCTATATTGTGAGTCTGTTTCTCTTCACAAGCATAGTCCTTTGTGGCACCTAAAACTGTGAGGAGGAGGAGGAGGGCATGTATTCCCTCTTTGTTCGAGGCTATATTGGATCACAGTTTCATAAAGTAGAGCACCGTTTAGAATCACGTATTTCCTCTAGAGCTTTGTTTTCTCTCCTGGCAAATCTGCTGCAGTTTCTGTGTTACGATCTTATAAATGCTAACAAGAAACACATTTCATGTGCATGATAAATGTTTTTGTGTTGTGGAAAATAAAACCCTCTTGCTGTAATTGTAAGAAACACATAACTAGCTCTGATATAAATCTAAATCACAAGGTTATACATTCTTTCTGTGGGGAAATCTCACTGACGGAAGTGATATCATTGGCAAGTAGAGCCGCACATATCTCAGGAAGTGCAGGTGAACATGTTGGCGAGAGGAGACGAGGGTCTATAAATGGCTCCTACTCCTTTGGTGTCTGCTGTGGTGGTGTCGGGGAGGAGGGGTTACTCACTGACCATTAGTGCGCTCAGGTGCAGTACATTCTATGGCCTGTCAACTCCTCTGCTAATGTGTGAAGAAATAACTCTATTTCCTACCCCTGTGAAAATCACCTGCTCTGACATGACTTACAGTACACACTGTTCAGAATACCTTTATGGTGAATTTGTTTCAACAGCCTCATGATGAAACTGTGAAGTTAGCATAGTGTAATATGTGCATGAAGTCAATACCCACAGAAAAAGTAACATTCAAGGATGCAAATAATCATGGACTATTATACATAATGCACTGTAGCGAAGTGATATATGGAAAACAGTAGCAAAGAGAACACAGATAACAACAAAGAACACAAAAGGAAGAGAAGCACATTTTAGGTTTGGAATATGAAACAGATCTGGCTCGTCTGATCTCCTCAGGGTGGCGGTTCTAAAGCCTTGGGGGCTTAAAGGCAACGACACAATCCCCTCCAGAAAAACCTAAAACTCCACGATCAAATGAAGAAGAAAGGTGTCTTGTAGGTGTAGGTGTCTTTGTCTTGAGTGAAAAATATTACCATGAAGTAAATTACTTCATTTTTATGTTTGTACTATTGGGTATATTACACGTGGCTACATTCATAGATTAGATCAAAAACTAGCTGCCTTTAGTGTTTCAGCACTCATTGCTGTGTATGCATTCCAGTTATGACATTTATTTAATCAAAGAACGATTAGGGAGGTTAGTGAAAAGAAACACAGTAATTCTCCCCACGTCAGAGTGATCCTCATGAACAATCATTTTCTTTAAGTAATGCTGAGCGGTATAGAGCTAACAAATGAGCCTCTCCATGCCCGCGTGTTGCGTTAAGAGCTGCAGAGTGGTGAGGAGAGGTGTGTGTTGAGGGGTTAACCCCTGCCGCTCCTGTCTGTCCAACACCAACCCCCACCACCCACCTCACCTCCGCCCCCACCCAAGCCCACCTCCTCTCTCCTCTCCGCGCTCCACTCGTGCATAGGGCCAATACAAACAGCATTATTTATGCTCTGCAAAACACCCCTTAATTACTCATGAACTGCCGCACGCTCCAGAGTCCGGCACTCCCCTACCGCCCACCAGCAGCCATTAAACACTCCCTAAAAGCTTGCTATTTGATATTAGCACACTTGAGCCTTTAAGAAGAAATTAAAAAATAAATAAATCTGTGAGTGATTTACATATGCACAGCAGCTGATATTTACACTCGGCTGTGCGTCCCTGAAGGGCTTGTCTTATTACCTCTGTCCTCGGGCCCTAGCACAGAGACCGGGAAAGCAGGGGTGATTAATTCTGTACTCACGACAAGTCAACAATTCCACAACAAGGAACAGAGGAGGAATTCTAAAGGGCTTTATTTAGCAGAGAACGCTCTCTTTACTTTCTTGGCTGTTTTATTTCCATTTCCAATTTGTTTGTCCCGTATTACTTTGTGATGAGATGATAATGTTGTGCAGAGTACAGTGCTGTATGTTTTGAGATGGTTTTCACATCATTATCTGGTAACAAACAGCGGATTTACTGTATATTGGATGTGCTTTACGTCTTAGGATTTACCTGCTCTGTGGAAATTATTACATCTTTACATGTTTTCAGAGCCTCGCTGAGGTCTTGTTGTTCAGACGCTCTTGAGCCGCTGTGATAAGCGTCTGACGTGTTTGTACTCGTTGCAACACTGAGATCAAAGCAAAATCATCATAGTCTGAAGTCTTGTTGCATTGCTATCACACACCACACATATGTACAGACTATGAGCTCTCAGCAATCTGTTAGTACATTCAAATGAGCACAATATTCAGCGTAAAAAACATGTTTCTTATTTTATTATCATTCAACCTGAAAGTTTATAAGTTTATTTTGCAGAAATCCTATATATGACGTAAAAAGCACACTCCTCGAACAATCTCAGCCAACAACACATTTACATTGTTGCACACACAGTAACACAAAACATTAATTACTCGTACATCTTGCTTCTGAAAAGCTGGCTAAACCTCTAGCTAGACCTTCATTAGTTGAACCAGCAAAAACACTGTGTTCAACTTCGTCTCTAATTACATAATCAGATTCAAATAGTAGAGCCATCAGCTGCTTGCTCGGTGTGTACTGTTTAAAATCCCTCTGTCTAATTACTGTTTTAGTCCCATATCCCTATGACATGGCAGTGATAGATCATTATTTTTCCCTGCAATTTGTTATATTCTTTGCAATATAATTGGATCAGATTAATTATTATGATTAATGGATTCTTGGGTTTCCGTGAGCAACCATTAATATTAGGGCTTTGAAACCGGCAACATACACAAATTTAAGGTGCCAGAGTAATATATGATGTAATGCCCAACAACATTTTCATCAGACTTTATCAGTCTGTGTCTTTATATTGCATGATAGATTTGTTCACATGGTGGTACTTCAATACTTCAGAGTAGTTATTGTTTTCCCTAATATTTGACTAATTACTGTATGTAATTTATAAATAATAAAAAGCTGTTTAATGACTTTAACTCACTTCATTTGTTTTTTGCAATTTGAGTTTCCTGCCGTGAAATCAGCAAAGAAAATGAGCTTTTTCATGTATCACGTCGACAGGCATCTCAGTAATGCTGCTTTAACAATCAGCACCTCTCTATTTACTGCAGACATGGCCAATCAGTTCAATTTCAAGTTTAAAACATGATAGTTTATTAATGAGAAGGGAAACTGTTTTCCGACGCCCTAAATCTATACCAAGGCTGCAATTTAGCTCTTCCAAAAAATACTGTCCGATTATGGAGGATGGACACGAGTCAATTCCCTGTGCATGGGAATGGCTCATTAACGGGGCGAGGCAAGTGGTGTGCGTTTGTATATGGCTGCCGGTGGTGGACGTGTAGAATGGATTTATGGTGTCACTCAGCCCTGGAGAACGACTAATGAGGGTGCGCAGGCTAGCAGCGTCCGAGTGGGGTAATTCCACCCACCATCCATCCAGCAGAGGGGGGTGGGAGGAAGGGAGGAGGGGTTTTGTGGAAGGAGGACACATCCCTCATTACGTGAGAGTGTCTCAGGAGCTTTCTTTAATATTTTAATAAATAACATCAGCCCAACAAGAAATTAATGAATAGTATCATTAATAATGAGCCCGAGCCTTGTAGTGATAGGACAGATATTAAATTGAACCACAGTGGGGAGATCTCCTGAGACTCTAGATTTTTCCAGCAGCAAACAAGGCCAGTGAATGAGGCAGCGGTCCCTCCGTGCCAACAGCTTTTACAACAGGTTGAAAGTAATAAAGGAGGATTTTCCCAGCGATAGAGTTAAGCCCTCGGAAATCTGCTCATGTAGATCGCTCTGAAAGGCACAGCCAAATGTGATCCTTAATTAAACTTTAATCAAGATAATGCTGTTTGCTGGAGAAGTAGTTTTAAAAAAGGTGTCCCCAGTCCCTTGTTTCCATCCAGTCAACCTCCCCGCTTCATGTTGTAGCGGTCGTAACCCCACTTATCTGCTTCTTAAATCTGTGTGTGTGTGTGTGTGTGTGTGTGTGTGTGTGTGTGTGTGTGTGTGTGTGTGTGTGTGTGTGCGCGTGCGTGTCTGTGTGTTTGTTTGTTTGTTTGTTTGTTTTCATTTGCAAAGCCTGCTATCCTTTCTTTGTAGGGTTTTGATTCAGGTTTACATTTGTCAGGATTTCCCTCTATTGTCTTTCTTTATTTGGTCTTTGTATGTTTTGCCCTCCAGATTATGCTGAAGAAGTAGATATTCATGTCAGAATTAGCCTGTTTATCATAACGCATTCTGCCTGTGCAACATAAGGGGTTTCTGTCCGATTTATATCACTCAAGACAATTTACATTGAAACATGTTTTTGCCACAGATGATAACAAATATAATATTGTGAATAGAAAATATAAACATTCCCTCTGGTGCATTGTGGGTTTGTACCTGAGCTAAGCTCCAAAATTAAAGTTATGGTTATGGTGCGGCCAGCTTCACCATAGAGTCCATAGATGAGTAATGACTTTTGTTTTGCACCTTGAGAATACTATTATTACTAATAGAATAATATGAGTGCCTTTTATGGAAATCATTTAGTGGAGAATTGTTCAGCAGCTTTGTCTTATTGTAATTTAAACAAAACAAATGGCTTGGTGGATGTGCCACATCTTATCTTAAAGGTAAAATACATTAATTTGCACAGAGCAGATTTGGGTCATGTCATGTTCATTTACATAATGGTATGCATTATCAAAGCAGGTAAACTACAGCATGAGGCAAAGTGCTTACACTTAATCATTGGTGTGTTAACTTATTACATAAAAAGTTAATATATGTGTCTGGGATTGTAGCGATTCCAATAAATATTGTCTGCTGTGCTTCCTGCCAACAGGATATTACACAATGTGAAACTCAACTGTGGCAGTTGGCCTTGGTTGATTTATCCAGACAGACTGTGCCCAGTTCTTTTTGTGAGATGTCCAAAGTTGTAATGCATTTATTAGTCTGGATGGGATTTTGTTGCATTTTCAAATCTGCCACCAGAAATACTCAAATACAAAATAATTACAAATCACACCTTTTTTATTGAAAGAAAGGACTCTAGACATTTTAATTTCTAACACAATAGTATCTTCTTATTACATACTATGACATACTTAGACTGCTTTAATTAAACATTCCTACAATTTGTAATGTATCTTCTGTGTCCTTAAGTTAATCAAACCAAAACAGTTTAATCATTCAAAGAGAGTAGCATACAATAGTAGGTAGTAAGTGCAGAAATTTATGAAACTTGGCTTGTCATTTCTGTTCTGTTTAGACCATATGTCCCTACCATGAACAATATTATATTCATTCCCCACTGCATAAAAAAATACCAGTACTTTCTTCATAATAAAAAGTGGATTACTGTGAATCACCAGAAAGCATCACCAGCTGTCACAGAGAAATGAGACCATGCTGGCCAACGTCTATGATGATTTAAAAAAACACATTTAGAAATTAATAATGAATTAGCTGATATTTGTTTGTGTGCAAAGTGGTAGTATTCCTGGTCATTATTAAGATGTTTAACACGTTATTTTGAATAAGGTAGTTAATAAGAAGTAGTTATGTTTTTGATGACACTTTTAATGCTGTTAAAATGTATTCAACAGGTGGAAGGAAAAGCTGGAACATACATTAGTTTAAGCACATTTGCATTTATACGAAGGAAAAAGTTCACCTCATCTACTAACTTTGCCATAGCTGTTGCACTAATTAGTATTTTCCCTTTTTTTATGAACACACCTATTACGTTATGTATAAGCATTATCAGAATCATTCAAATGTGTAGCAGTGAAGTTGTCATATCACTTCTGGGTCACAGATAACAGTGAACCATATGAAAGGGAAGTTTTCTTACTCTAGTTTGTGTAAAAATATAAAAGGACACTGATACTGAGGTAATAATGCTGCGGTCTTCACCACCTGAAGAATTAGGAGTCGGGTTTGACTGATTGCAGCGCCACCATTGCTTGTTTGGTTGCCTCCTCCAAAAGCAATACTCAGCAGAATAAGCCTTTTTCTCCTTCACGTTGTGCTTTCTGCATGAGTAATTACATCCTTGATTTCTGAGGTGCAGTTGTAGCCTCCACAGTAGAAAAATCCAAAGATTGATAGAGGCTCCTCCTGCAAAGAGGTGTGTGTTTTTTTTTTTAAATAGCCAAATACTGAGAATGTGCTCTTTGAATAGTGAACCATACAACCAAAACCAGTATGAAGGGAATCACATTTGTATTATTTCTTAACTTCTGAAAAATATAATGACGGGTGTTTGTGTTGATGTATTGTGTGATCCATGCTTATTTGTGCTGTAAAGACCACAACTACCTTGAGCTGCACCTCTGCAACTCGCACTGAATACTGTAGGAGGCTGACTGGACAAAGACAAATCACAAGCTCTCCAATTTCCATAGTGCTGTACATCTTTTAATCATAACGACTAAACAATGAACAACACTGGGCTTGCGGCATTGGATGAACAAGAGCAGTGAGGCTCTCCATTTGTCCTCCCTTCCTGCTGCGGGTGAAATGACTAATGCATAGAGGGTCATGGTGTAAAACTGTTGCCCCAAGGTCAGCATACTGACACTTAATTGTTTGTCCTGTCATGTGTCACTTCCTTGAAATTTCATATCTGACCCTTGTTAGCCCTGTGTTTCTGTTTTAATCCCCAGTGTGACAGAAAGATCAGGACTGTGCTGTGATCAAGATGTGTCAGATTACTTGTGTTGGGTCCTGTCATTTTGATGCAATACAGGCCGAGGACGCTTGTCTGTCATGTGCAAGACGGAGACATCGTCTCAGCCTTTAATGCTACTTTCACAGATTGATTCCTATTTTTGTCTTAACAACCTAATTGAAGAGAACAACTGTTGATAGTCAACTGTAAAGTCATGCTTTTCTCTTATTGGTCACTGAGGAAACTGAATCTCTTCACTCCTCTGATCACTGACTCTAAAAATTATCTTTTCTTTTAACCATGTTATTAAGTCCCAACGCTCTTTTATGTAAAGGATTGCACTTAATATTTTAAATCTATAGAAATGACTCTTGCATTGTGTATAAAATAGGTATATCTTTGTTTAATGTCTGTAGTTTGTCCTTGTTCATACGGTATGTCTCATTGTCATACTTTACCTTTTATCATTTTGAAGCGCTTTGGGAATAAGTGAAAGCCAATACAAATTAGATTGTGAATGGGAAGGTACATCAATCACACCACACGTGTATTATTGCTTTTTTACTCTTCCAGATGCTGCAACACACAAGAGCATGCATCTTCAGTTAGTCAAATTATTGTTTTTATGGGAGACCAAAATCAGTTTTTTATTACATGTTAAATTGTGTATTTATTTTGTATTTCTTTGATACATTTTTATGTGGACACATACAGACACTGTAGGTGTGTCTATCTGCTTGTGTGCACATGCATGAGTAACACTATAAGCATGATTCAGCATCTTCCACATTATCATTGTATCATCACTTGCCTTCCCTTGAAGAATCATTTCAATTTCATTCTCATCTCATTCACATATTTTTACCTAACCTGTACAATAACAATTTACACACCAAGTTCACTGAACATGTGTGTTTTGCTAAAAGAACAAGACAATGGGCCTTAACACATGAGCAGTGAGATGATCATACAGGTTTTAAACAAACCACTAGATTAGTCAACTTTATTGGGACGCCAAAACAAGTTGAACGGTATAATTATTACCCAACAATTGTAAACATCCATCACAGTTTGCAGACAGATTTACTGGTTCAACTTTGACATCTTGCACAATCCTTAGTTGAGGGATTAGTACAGACAAATGGGGCGCACTTCAAATTAGGTGTCTGCTGAATTGGACGTAGCAATGTCACCACTTTCCTCACTTTCCTCTGGGCGATTAGCTCGGGAGAGTGCAACATTTTTATAACCCATAGATGCTGTGGTCAAAACCATACAATTTTTTTTTTTTGCGACCTATTCTTGGACACACATATGTTTGACTTATTTAAAGGTGTCCTGTTATTATTGTATGAAAAACACCATTTTATTTACAGTCAATGTCTCTCACTACAACAGCTAATTTACAGCCGTCTGCAGGCAGCACGAATGTCACTTCCAAGCGTGTGCATGCGAGTCCTTGTGTGCCGGCTGTGAGAACACGATACAAGCAATATGAGGATCCGTTCAGCTACACATGGCTCTCCAAAACCAAATTCCACAGGTCACCTTCATCTTTAATCTGATGCATCTAAAAATACTTTGTGCCAGTGTGATGACGCAGTTGAATAATTTGTAAAATGATATCACTTGTTGTCTATTATGACGCACTGTATGTTGCTAACAAATATGAAATCAAACACAACAGTGCACATCCCATTTATGTGCCGTATTACAAATCACCATAAACTCTATTATCTGTAATTTATTATGTCTTTTTTTTCTTCTCACTCCTGCAGTATCCCATGTGCAACACTGTGAGGTTATCACCCAAGAGTTAACAAATGATGTGCTTGTGTTTGTATGAATGTATTGATCAGCGCTCCATTTGGGCAGATATCTTTCTTTATTTAGGATGGCAGGCTCGCAGGCAGAAACGCTGTCTCTCTCCTTCATGCCATGTCTTCGTTTTTTTGCCTCACTGCCCCGCTTTATTGAATAAATTCAAGCTGTCACTTCCCATGCTGGAAGAATAACTCAAACACAACATATAATAATACAGGAAAAGTAGGATAAAATAATCTTGTCATGGCTGTAAAAGTGATTGCTTGAAGCCATAGTCGGCAATCAATACACTAATTCCATAATTTATACTCGTGGCAATTGAGGAGGAAGGAAGCTCTGATATGGTATTTCTTGGCTCACTGACCAACTTTGACCTTCAATAGAAGTGAGAGTGGGATTATTGTGTTGTTCGGCTCAAAGAAATCACCTACAAGAGTTGAGAGGCAATGTCTGACATTTTATGTTCAGGACCAAAACCTAAACTGATTAATTCTTGGTAAGCACCAGCTCTTGAGCTTCCACTATCTTTATGACAGCAAATCCCTAACACTCAGCTGACGGAGTGAAACATAAAAGCTGGCCAGTGATTTTCTCTAACTTATTTCTTTTATCCTTTGTTTTTATGGAGGGCTACCTTCCTTCTTCACCCTGGGGTAGGGGGGATTTTTCACCGATACCAGAACTCATTATCAGCTCCTCGGTCTGCCTGCTTCACGTTTCAGCTGTTGCCAATCACAGGCGACCCATTTCCTATTAATTATGTATTTTTATGTGTCATTCCTGCCTGCACTTTATGGCTCAGGCTATATGAAGAGCAGTATCCTTAATAGCGCTCGTAGTAAACTACAATATTTTTCCTTATATCCTCAGACATGTTTCAACAGACCCGTTCTCGGTGGCCAGCAACGTTGTTACTGTTGTTAGGACGAGATCCACGAAGCCCCACGTAAAATCCATGAAGAGCAGAATATACCGGAAGGCATCAGAAGTTTCTCTGAAAGGAGAAATTGATTGCAATTAGCAGAGGTTTTTTCAAGTGTTTTTCTGCCCCCTCTAGTGATGCTAATAACTTAATGATCCCTAAAAATGCATGCAATTTCCCTCAATTGGGTTGAACCATATTGTATACTTATGTGCTACAGATTTCCAATCACTGAAGGTCTGATTGAGCATCAGTCATTGTATGGTAAATAATGGCATCTACAAAATACCACAGCTGTTTCATAATGGTTGAAGTGTCATGAAGCTGAAGCTGTACGTAACAGAAGGGCTTTTATCCTTAATTTTGAACTTCAGCAAACTCTTTTGCTGCAAGTGTCTCATGCTTAGTGTCGAGCTACAGTTATTATCTGTGGGTCATATAAATCTCTGAAGACCATATATTTACCCTTAATGTTAAGGCTCACTTTTTAGCAGAACATATGTGAAGTATGCACACACCAGCCCTCTTATCTTTTGAGCCAAGTACCCTAAGAAATATGTCCATATTGGATGATTCCACACAAGGTGGAAGTTAAGGGAGTGGAGTTTTGCATCGCCTAACCCTTTGGTTAACGTTTGCCTTTCTATTAACCACAATGTATCCCTTACTTTACCCAAGAGTTTTAGTCAGCTAGCCCGAAACCTTTAACCATAAATATAATCTTTTCACAAACTTAACCATAGAGTTTAGCGCTTCACAGATATTGTAGACAGAGCATTTCAAAGGTGTTGGATGGAAATATAATCATTTAATATTTATGTTTTTTTTCTGGTGAAAGGATGTGTCTGCTGTATCCAAAGTGTTTGTGGTTTTCATTTGGCCTAAAATCTTGGGATAGACCTAACAAATCCTCTTCATTTCCTCTTAATCCTAATGGTGTGACTATTCACGATTGACAGTTAACTAGAGTGTTATGTAATATTCCAGGTCACTGAAAAACCTAAATAATCTTCAATCTTCAGGATCAACCCCAATAATCTCAACTCCAACAATACATAGCAAACCCTCCCAACCACACCAGAGCTCTGTCACTGCATCCTCATCAAACCAATAATCCAACCCACCCAATTAGAAAACCCCACAAACAGTGACTGGGCCGTCTGTATGATCTGTTGGTAAATAGAAGGTGTGCTAACACAGCGGGGAGGGCAGTGGCCAGTGAGACCCCTGCCAAGTTATTGAGGACAGAAGGAGCTGGGAGTGTCATAATGACCACTAAATGTGTGGTGTTCAGTTACAGCAGGAGATTGGAAAGGAGGTGCATGACCTTTGCTATATTGACCTACTGGTTGACTCCTAGTGGGGTGCTGCAACAACACAAGAAACAACCTTAAAGAGGAAAACAGGGGATATGGCCAAGAAAAGCTTTTTTTTTCAATGTAACTAAAGATTAACTTGATAATATAAGTGTATTTGTGTGGGATGTATGCATACATTTGATTATTTCAATGTACATGTCTGCATCTGAGCACAAGCTCATGAAGAGAATGTGTGTGTGTGCATGTGAGTGTGTGTGTGTGTGTGTGTGTGTGTGTGTGTGTGTGTGTGTGTGTGTGTGTGTGTGTGTGTGTGTGTGTGTGTGTGTGTGTGTGTGTGTGGTTTTGGGGTGAAGTGGTGTGGCGTTGGAACAGGGGGGTTGTGACAGACAGAGGTCTCACCTCACACTTCACGTCCCAAATAGATTAAAAGATTTTTTTTCCCAGATCCTGCCTTTCCCTCGGCTGCCTGAAGCAGAATGAGCACTTGTGAGGATAATTAAAATTGATGATATAGAATGACAGAGACATGATTTCTGCCTGCAGCAAGAGGTCTCTGAAGACAGTCTAACCAAACTGGCATGCCACCGCTTTTCTATTTTACATGTATGTTTCACCTTACTAAATTGATCGCAAGTAAATACTCTCTATGGAATTAAAGTGTAATGTATCAGTCGGGGGACTTTTGATAGAAGTTGTCCTGTCGTGACCCTTCATCATGTTAAGCTTAATGTGAGGAATTTCTATTGGACTAGTGTAGATTTTAGCATCTATTTTAAAGAGCTCAGCAATAAAGAGGGGAGCACAGTTTCTACAGTATATGTTGGCAACTGATCAGGACTTTTCTTGAAAGGGTTTAAATATAATGTTTATTTATGTATTTCAATAATTAACTATTAACCCTATAACTGGTGTATAAATACATTATACATGATTTACAAAATATTCTTGTCATATTAAGTATGTATCTGTTATATTTGCTTATATATGTATTATAATTCATAATAAAGTACTAATTATATTTATGTCCATTATTTGTAAATCATTTTGAACACTCCATGTCAACTGTGCAAACTCCTTCTGTTGTTGAGGGACCCAAAATGTGACTGAAAGCTCCAAAATAAATCTAGTAAGTCACTATTTCCATTTTTAAAAACTATCCAGCTCAGTATTTTTTTCATACAATATGTTATACATCGTTCAATAACTCTTATGCCATTTACAGCTGCTTCACAGGGGAAAGGAAACACCTAAAACAATTTTTGTATGGACTTGCCATAACACTATTTGTTAGTGAAACAAGTTATATACTGCTTTACATATACATGCCAAATAGGCAGGTTAAGGATAGGAGTAGACATACAATTCATTCCACCAATTTAAAATTATTTGTATCCAGAATATGTGTTTTTTATTTTGTGTAAATTTTTATGAATATCTAAATAGCTTTCTAGAAATCTCTGTTGCTCTACTTCTTCCACTTGTGCACAGGTGAAAAGATAATGTCAAACTAATTATCTGACTGCACTGTGTCAAAATAGAGTGCTCAGCTTTTCATTATACGTGGGTTTTTTAAAGTTTCATAATATCTAAATATGTGTAGTTTGTGAGAAAACTATGAATTGTCTGTTTTAATTTTTTATTGTCTGATCAACTGAACTTCCTCAACATGTTTTGTGCTGGCTCACGTGTAATGGTCATTTGATTATTCATGACATGTCATTTTAGTCCAGAGTGGGAACAGCTTGCTCCTGTTTCTGGTTTATTTGAAGGAGCTGAACAGCTGTCAATGAGAAGAGCAGGGGGACATAGGGCTAGACACGGGGCAGGGTGGGGGGATGGTGAGCCACTAAACCCCTACCGGGGTTCGTCTAAAGATAAATATTGATTGCGGACAGTTTTAATTACTTCCTTAAATTGAGCAATTTTGGTTTTCCCAGTTGGCTTTCTGTGAAAAATCCATGTAGGATTCCATGTTGAGGGAGAGAAAGAGGGTTGAGCATGGCGCACCATAAATCACTGCAGATACATAATTCATTGGAAGCATGTGAAAAGGACAAGACAAGATGCTTTGGATCATTGGAAATAGCATTTCCACAGGTCTGTCCATGTGGCGAGATCTCTCTCTTTGTCTGTGCAGGCCTCAGAGATGTGTTTCCTCTTTGAACTTGCACTCTCATCTGAATGATGCCCAATGATGAATGTGCTTCGTTTCAGTTTTATTCTCATGCATTTCGTTTTCTGATTTGATTGATTTGAAAGGATATTTGAATAGAACAAATACTTTCATTGCACAGGTGATGGTCAACTTAGAAACAATAGCGGTACGATTTTATTCAGGAATAGCATCACTGCAGTAGAGTGGGTTACTTATTATTACATGCTCTGTGTTATCTACAAGGCCAAGGTCAGCTCTTATCTCCACTTATGTGAAGACTACTCTGGTTTTGAGTCATCATTTGGCATACCTTTTATATTACAGCATCGGAAACACTCGCTCAGACACTGTTTCCGTGTCTCCTTAATGCAGAACACCGATCACATCTTGTTGCACAGAAGTTCGTGACCTGGAGGTAACATTATCGCCCTGCTATACAATAGATGGCAGCCAATTGGTTCAGCCTGAAAGATCATTTCATTCAATAAAGATATGCATCATGGGGTGAGGATGGTTACTCTGAAAGTCATTAGTAGAGTTTATCAGTCATATTAAGGGTTTATCTGATTGATTCCAAGTCAGGAAATGTGCCCTATTATGTTGGTGCGTCATATCTGATGCCTGGTGCTTCCTTTTTTTTCTTTTAATCCTCCAAGAAGTAGTCGAAGTCACGGGAACTCCGCAGAACAAATTTGATACGTAAATGATCCCTGGAGCAAAATGAACATTCATAGTGAAAGGAAAGATACAGAAAAGCAGCCCTGCTGTCTTTCTTGGCCTACCTGTGGGCGAGACGGCACAGCTTTTCGCACAAATCTGTCCCAAATCCTCACAGCTGGACCCACTCCCCCGAGACCCAGCTCTCTCTATCGCCAAATAGATTGGTCACTGAAATTACACGATTGAGCTTTCCGAGCAAGGTGTTACTCCGTTATATTGTAAAGACCCCCGCACTGACCTGTGCATGGAAGCAGAGGAACACAAATGTTTACACTCTGTTCATCAGAGATGCCACTAGCAATTGGCTTGGAGTATTTTCCTGTCCCTTTTCTGGTATTAAAAAGAGGAGAGCGAGAGGTAGCGGACTGAAGCACTGACCTTAATCTGAAGGGGTGTGCCGTTATAGGCAGAGGTGAGTCTGGTCAGCTGTACTACACCAGCCCATTGTCCATCCATAACATGATGGCGGCTAGGGAATGCATACAGAGTGACGCATTAAATGTAGATACTCTTAAGTGTACTGTCTCACTCACTGGGGAAGCGCTTCAGGTTGATGTGGTTTGTTCAAGTTCTTGGTGATATTTCACGGAGAATGCATCGTCCCATTTGTTTTCAATGGAGAGGCGTGAAAGTGGTGTAGAAAATAGACGGAGCAGAATTGAACAAGCATCCAGCGTAGTGCATTCCTCATGACTTTTCCTACGTTATTAGAATACAGCAAACAAAAAGGAGAAAGATTCTCGAATGGTGTGTCTATTGCAGTCAGTTATTGTTGTTTGATGTGTCGGTTGTTTTGTGCTTACCGGTCTGTTTCACATTCTTATTCATGTGAGTGGATCAGCATATATATACCATACATCAATAGTGTAAACACACTTTGGCTCGGCCCGCAGATGACGAGGATTGTTCTTAAACAAACTCAAATGAATAAATAATATGTCATGGAAGTGCTTATACTCGGATCCATAAATTACCTCTGCAGGCCCCACGCTGTCCTCCATGACATCGGTGTGAGTGAGAGTCACGCCTGTGATTACGTCCCTCTTCTACTTATGCACCAGATTGACAAGCCCATGTCGGACGGAGGGTGGAGGGGTAGACAAGCTCCTCGCTCTGAGTGCTAATGGATGATTGGAGGCAGGATAGGAAGCTTCAGTTCTCTCTTTCATCCTGGCCTGCTTTTGACCCGGAGAGCCAGCAGTAATCGGCCCGGCAGAGGGGTAATCATTCCCCGCGTGCAGACTCTGATAAGTTGGAACACCTTCCCCCGGCAGCGGAGGGAGCTCCCGCGGCCTCCCTGGTTATCGCTGTCCCCGGCATCCCTTCAAGAGGCAGGTTGCCTCCTCTCCAAGGCTCAAAGGCTCCATCAACGGCGGCTCTCTGCTCCGCTTTCATCTGACAGAGCACATAAGCCGGTGAAAGGGAGGAAAAATAAACTGGGTTCTATCTCTCAAATTGTGATCTTATGAATTCGATTTGGTCACTTTTAAAATGTAACTGCACAATTTGTTATTTTCCCCTGTTTCCCTTTCTCTGTTAATATCTGTGGCGATAAATTGCTTCGATTGACGGGCTCATTTTATTTGTTGTGTGCTTCTGTATTTGTGATAAGGCGGCACGCCGTGGTCACCTGAAGGGGCTGCGAAGTTCTCTGAGGCTCGAGTGCTTTTGCTCAACACCTTTCATGTAAGCCACTGTGAAAATTGTTTGGCTTATTTTGTTGAGGAAAATCCCCATGTTTTGCTTGATTACATTTTGTTATGGTTTTCCTCCCATTTTTCAACTTCTTAAGCCTGTCGAGATTACTGTTTAATAGGGATGATATTGTGCTGGCTTTATTGGCTATTTGCAGCTGCACCGTCGGTTCATTTAATAGCCCCGTCGGTTGTTAAAGGGATTACACAGCTGCTACACTCTAGTGTGTACAGTGGGCCTCTGGTGGAAAAAAGACTATTGCCTGAAATGGGAAGACTGAGAGGGAAATCATTTTCTCTAGTTTTTCAGAAATCTGTGATCATACATGCAAAGTTTGCCTGCCACATTATCTGACTCTGATGATTTCCCATTCCATATCTAAGTGACCTTTAGAAGGCCAGAGGCACCACCCAACATTGATTAAATAAATTGATCCCCACACATTCAAAGGATATTAATTAGACATGGAAAACGAGTGAATGAACACAAATAGCTCTTAGTCTAAATGCAAATAAAACATTGAGGGGGCATTTTAGAAACCCCCAATGACACATAGAGAGCTGCAATCTCTTGATACAATTTGAAAATGGGGGAGCTTGTTCACAAACTTTCCCTTTGTGGATTGAAAAGCTAGTTAAAATCATTTTTAAACTGGCATATTTTTTCTCCATTAATATGATTGTTTTATGGCTTTGTGTGACTCCTTTTCTTATTAAATAGTCAATGTCCAAAGCAAAACAAATCTACATGATTACTCACTACATACAAGCCTTAAGATCAATACACAGCCTGACTTTATCTGTCATCTTTGAACCAGGACGCATGCAGAGATGTTGTACTTTAGTGGCCTGCGACTTGTCCGTGTCAGCAGCAGCTGCCAAATAGGTTTCAATCGAGAGGGCAGAGTCATACAATATGTGCCAAAGCTAACAGCTGTTAACTACGCAACCTGCAGGCTATGAACTGCAGCTCTGTCCATTGTCAGTCTTTCCACAGTTAAATATTCCAGGAGGAATTTGTTACAACAAGGCCATACATAACGGGTGGAAACCCTTTACACCAATATTGCTCTCAAAATTGGCAGCATGAGAAAGAGGGACATGAGGGATGCTTGAGAGCGGTACCCTATCCCTCTCAACCCCCTGGGAGCCACTTGGCCAGCTTTCATCCACATAATTATAATAAATTTGACATTTCATAGATAATATTGATTTCTTTATTTTAGCATTTCACCATAGGTGACAGTCTAGTGTCAAGAATGAAATTTCTATTGATCTTCTGCGCATTAATCCCTCATGTGTATGTGATCATTTTTATAAGACCTTTTACTGCACATAAATCAATATTTCATATTTCCAGCCATGGCAGAGGAGATGTCATATTTGTAAACTGTGTCTTGACACTAGCAATTCCTTTCTTGTTCAGCTGCAACTGTGCAAGACCAGTCAATTTGGGGTTGTGGGAGCAGAGGCACAAGGGAGGAGGGAGGGGAAGACGAGGGAAGAGAATTTGCAGTCTGCTGCTTTGGTCTGGCTGGGAGGAGCTGAGTGCTTCTTGAGATACGTACCGCAGCATTGATGGTGAAATATCATTTTTCGAATTAATTAGCCTCCAAAGTGATGGGGGGCTGTTAATAATGGCAATAAACTGGCAAATCATTCAAATTGATTAGCTCAGTGCTAGGAATGGGATATTACACTGCTTTAAGTTGTCTGGTAATTTCTCAGATTTCTCAAACATTTTTTTCTCAGATTTGAAAGAGTATGCTTAATTCCCAACAGTGTGCATATGTTAATCAGTCAGGAAAGAAAACACACAGCTCTCATTGTTTATATTCACTTATGTTTACTTGTGCTTGGCTACATGCATTATTTATATATATATATATATATATATATATATATATATATATATATATATATATATTGTTGGGATGTTTTTTAATTGTATTTTTATTAGAAGCTAACTACTATTAACAAAGACTATTTTTGGCATAGCACATAGGCATATGCAATATTTATCCCAGCATATATTTTCAAGGGCTCTGCATCCAGAATCTTGAAAGTGTCAGGATGAGTGACTTGTTTTCCGCAACGATTTAAAAGCAAATTTCCCTACATCTCGGAATGTTGCAGTATAACATGACAATAGCCATGGAGAATGCACAACTGTTTGGTGAAAAATATGATCACCTGAATGGTGCAGACACCTGACCTTTTCTCAGTCTCCCCTAACATGTCCCTTCCATACAATCAGTGTGAGAACGCAGCACAAGAAAGGCCAGTCCATTAAGAGAATATGCTAATTTTGCCATCCGCTCCTAATTGATGCCATTTTACCAAGTAAACAAGACTTCTGTCTACAATGGATGTGTTTCTGCCAGCTAAAAGGATATTTCAGATTGCCTTTTTCCTGTAATTTTCTCTTTGAGAGCTACTGGTGTGCCATTATTGCAAATTATAAGTCTCTCCTTTTGAGATGAGGTGCTATTCTTGCTGTGTCTTTTCCCCCTCTTTAAAGGCCATCCACTATTTTTTGTCAGTCACTGGAGAATCTTCATTCACGTGAAAAGGTGTCAGTGCCTGACCGTTTGAGCATGATGACAGACACCCAGTTGAAGTGTGAGTGACTGCCTGACACCATAGAGGTTTGTCAATGATGTCAACAGCACTCTGGCAGCTAACACAGTATTGTCCCAGACACTACAGGACAGCATCATAATATGGGACGTAGACAGGGCGTGATGTGTTATCTCCACAACCTCTCTCCCATCCTTCAGTCTTTTCCACGGGCCATGACTGAAGGTCTATGAGGATCCCCGATGCGCTGAGTTGCCTAGATTCATCTTCCCCTGTCAGCCACGTAATGCTGTATGAGCTTGTTCCTCCATTCAAGTAATGCTGATGAATCTGCTGTCCAGAAGCCGTTCGCTCCACTTTGTTGAAGCAGGGGGATAGACCCATTACAATGTACCTTTTGGATCGGACCATACGTGATCATTTCTCCCCTTCTGCCAAATTGTTCTTTAGCAAAGAGGCTATCAAAGTGTGTGTGTGTGTGTGTGTGTGTGTGTGTGTGAGGTTGACTGGCACTCAGTGCTAAGCTGTCTCTCTGAGGAAAGGGCTGTTTAAAAGGCAGGAGCTGGCAGCGGAGCAGCCCTCTCAGCTCCCTGTCTAAATACTGCCTCTGTGTGACTGACAGCAAGGCAACAGCACACTGGCATTCTCCTTTCAGCCACTCAGCAACCCTTTAACAAAAACCACAGGATTTAACATAAAACTCAGACCAGAGTGTCAACTACTGTAATGCAGCACTGCTGCCTTCACTGATCTTTAAATTATTTAACATGACAAGCTGTCCCTTTGTTGTTATTCTTGTGAATGTGTTTTTTTTTTAAGTACTGTTGTAGGATATGAATTAATTAGGATGATCTAAATAATCCTGATAATGCACAATTACAGAATATATATATATATCCTCCACATGGCATTACGCCATTTTTCTGCTTCTATTGACAAGAGCTTCTGAAAACTGTTCCTGTGTACTTTGAATTCCTCTCCTTAGAAATGATACAAATTCGCTTCATCTTTGATTCATTGTTATTTGTTTACAGATTGACCTTTCTAAATTCAATTTTTCTATATATAAAATGTTCTTTTCCCTTAGAAGGGGACAAATAAGAGTCATCAACAGGCAAAAAAGAAGACATTGTAAATGTTGTTTAGCTTAATAGCACAAAATTAGCAATCTATGTGGTTTTGTACGATTCAATTAGAGGGATATCTTGCTATTTCATGATGCACTTAGGAATGACAAAGCACAGATATAAGTATTGATTTTTGTGGGCCCATAACCAGATAAACAATATGTATATGTATGTATTTGCAGGGTAAATTGAATCAAAAGGCACATATTACATTGAGGGCCCTGGAAGACTGACAGCAATTGAATTTGTCAGTCAAGAATTTCGTTAAAGAGTTAAAGACCTTTGATCTACCGGCAGGCCAAATGATACCAACTGTCCACAGTAAGAGATATTTATGGTATCTTAGCTTTGTTACTATTGTCTTTTTTTATATACGTGATTCCTTTTCTTTTTTTGGTTCCTCATTTCCCCTCAGTTCTGCAGTCTCTTTCTGTATTTTGATTCTTGAATAGATGGGTGTGGGTGTTGTGCATGTTGGTTTGCGTCTGTTTGTTTGTAGGTGTACTGTGCTTGTTTACATGTATGTATTCTGTATGCTGTTATTTGTGTCTGTGCACGCCGTGGAAGTGTGTGTGTGCATGTAGCGGGGCAAGTGTGAAGAGGATCGTCTCCAAGTGGCAGAGAGGCAGCAGAGAGAACGATGGCTATGTTTGTGGATTAATAACTATTAATTCTCTTTTTGACTGTAATTGATGCTTAAATCTCTGCTCTCCTCCTCCTCTCGGCAGACCTCTTGTACCCCCGTCAATTCTGTCCTTCTAATAAGGGCATTATTCCAAGGGAATTCATGCATTCTGATAAATCAAATTAGAAGGCCAGTGACTTAGATAGATTGCAGCAAGTAATTAGAGAATCCTCAATGCCTTCCTCGCTGCCACTCATTTACAAGAGTCTTTGTTATCTACCTATCTTGGCGCAGCATGAGGTGGTGTGTGTTTGCATCATTTTTCCCTCTTAAAATTCCTTCCTTATGTCACTGGAGAGACAGATCCCAGACCATATCTTGTCACCCAGGCTAGCATACCGCACAACGGACAGCGCAGTGGGACAGCCATTAATTGGAGCAACTTGGGTTGGTAAGTACCCACGTGTGTGTCACTGACATGCAAGAACAAGGAGATGGGCTGACACATGGAGACAGGGGACACCCTGGGCTGGACTGCCCCCCGCCCCCCACCTACACACACACACACACACCTCCACATGCCCCCTCCGTTGCCCCTCGCCCTCTCTCCTTGCCTTCAGGAAACAACACCATGTTCCTGATACTGAGTCAGTAGTCCCTATCCATGTCAGCTGAGCAGCCTTGTTCACACGCCACAAATGTTGTGTGTGCGCGTGAGAGTGTGTGCGCGTGCCGGTTTGGAAAATGAATACGGTAATTGTGGTTACGATGAAATATGCCATTTATAAAAATAAATTTTAAAAAAAATAATTAAATGTTGGAATGAAACAAAATACCTAGACTCAAGTTCTGCACTTAATTACACATTTATGGTTGTGCTTTACTTGTGTCTGCAGTTCATACTACTTTATACTCCTACTCAGTTCATAGGGGAATATTCTACTAGTTTCTAGTCACTTTACAGATGAAGATCATACACACAAGACATATGAGCGTGTCAGATATGCTGTTATAGGTTCATGTCTCTTCTGAGCTCCACCTCCACCAGCTTCAACGAACCAATCATTTCACACTCACAGGGTGCATATTTGGGCTTCATGAGTACTTTTACGTTATATACTTTAGTTGTATTTTACTAGTAAAACTTTTGCACTTTTGCTGAGGAAATACAATTTTCAATGCAAGGCTTTTACTTGTAATGTAATATTTTCACAGTGTGTTATTGCGACAGTTACTTTAGTAAAAGATTAAAATACTTCTTCCACCACCATTTGAAATTAAAATTAAATATGTATCAAACGAAAAGAGAAAATTGCACAATAGACAGGACCATCTGTGTACCTTACAATCATCTCACAGTCCAAAGTCCTGACAGCTGCATTTCCTTCTGATCTACCGTTTCCCCTCTATGGTATTTTTCTTCCTTTCTTTTCCACTTCTCTTGCCCCCCCCTGTCACAAACCAGTCTGACAGAGTTCACTTTTCTCCCTTAAGAGGATGAATGAAGATAAAAAGCAGAGCTAAATGAAGCAGGAGAGGCATCACTTGCTTTGATTCATGATGGCTGGGAGTTTGGCGTCTCTCTGCAGCCTGCCTGCTTGGCTGACTTCCTGTCCGCCTGCTCGTCTGCTCCTTCCCAAGCCCTCTAATGGAGAGCTGCAGTCTGCTCGCAGTGACAACGTCAAGCCATCAGGAATGGCTGATTATGGTGCTAAATATTGATCTCTGCCTCACATGTGTCAAAATTCCCCCCATCCTTTAATTAGAATTTCCCCTCCGCGCCATACAGGAACTAACCGAATATATTAGAGGACTTCATGAGGAGGAGGGGAGTGCAGCTAGCGGGGCATAATTGTGACCTCTTGTCTTGTCTCTTCCCTCTTGAGTTTTGAGATGACTTCCAACTGTCTGTCTAATGCTGCCGGCCTCTCTGATAATCAGACTTATTTTCCTCGTCTTATCACAGGATGATCGGCCCGGCTCTCCTGTCCTCCATCCCCCTCTCTCCTGTCTTGTCCCTTCTCCTCCTCTTTGCTATCTTATATATATTCTCAATGTTGCATGGACTGCTGGAGAGCTGTCTTAAAACACAATAGTGTTTAGATTATTTATAGATTTGAGTACAGTAAAAAGTCAGTCCATTATTTGATCTAAATAAAGGTCCTTCTGCACTATTGGGCTAGTGTTAGTAATAGCTATTGTAGCCTCGAGCTTCTGGCCTCGAGCAGAGATGAGGAGCAGACAACAGCTTTCTGGTAAGCTCTCTTCTTTCTATCACCACACTCACACATTTTTTTAATGTTTAAACTTGTAGTCTTATAGTGCCACGGCTGCACCCGGAGATAAAAATTGTTTAACATTTGGAACAACCAAATACATCTGGGAGATATATTGTCTTCCTTCCGTAAATATCAGTCAAGGAATTTAGAAGAGAAGTTAATAAATTAGTGTCGGGCTACCTGCAGCTTTACTATCTGTCCAATGGACTATTTTACTTGCTTCAGCCTTTCCGTCCAATACACATCCGGTTGAAAGGTCAAACTGACACAGACAAAGGGAGCAGTGAAGCTACGGTGAGGGATTTAAGGTGCTGGAAATCCATGCATCTCCGTTTGGACTTTGTTTAAAATTACCGCAACCTCATTGTCATCAAAACGTACACGTTTTGGTTGCCTAGTAACAGCAGTAGGATAAAAGAATGAAAGATGCACGGCTGGCGTTTTGCACTTATTTTTAGATGCAACATGTGAGAAGCCCCTTATACAGCTTTGCATATATGCAGTAGTACTCTTCAAGATCTGTAAATAAACTTGATGTGTAAAATCTGTGGATTTCCTATATGATTAGCAGCATGTATATCTTATGTATTTGTTTTTCTACTGTTGTTATCTGAGCTTCTCCTTGCTTTGTTGACATAGCCAGGCGTGCTGTTGATGCACGTGAGCGTGCTCCACTGGTTCTCACCGCTCTGTCACAATTCATCATTTGTGTTTCTCAATCAAACGATTGAATACTTTTGCTGTTCAATATTTAATCTATGTTCAGTGCAGCTGGTTCTATTCTGGTTTTAGCCCTTCCTGGATTTCAGAACACTAACATGCTAGACTCTTTCCCCATCATTTCCTCCACCTCTCTCTCCATCATCCTTATCTCCAGCTCTAGATCCATGTTTTCCCCCTTTCCCAGCTCTCTTCCCTCTCTCCCCACCACCCCTCCTCTCCTCTCTCTCTCTCTCTCTCTCTCTCTTTCTCTCTCAAGCCTTTGGTTAGGAGGGACCGGCCGTTATTACAGGACGCTGGCAGGCTTGCCGTCAGTTGCATTCTGGCGAGAGTCAAGTGCCACAAGGTGCCTTTTTCTATTTGTTTGTTTCATGCTACACTGCACCAGCCACTGACCTGTGGTAGCCATGTCGTGCAAGAGGGAGGCAGGTTCATCCAATCAAAGAACGGCTGAAAATTAACACTGATCTTTCCATTCTTGAAAAGGGACTGTGGCAAAAGGCAATTTCATGACCATAGTGTGGATTCTGAATTATTTTTTACACTTTTCAATAACATCTTGCACGTCTTTTCTTCTCTTTACATTTTAGATGATTTAACTGTTTACGCACTTACTTTACTTTACACATTTATTTAAACATGAACAGAGACTCGCTCACTCACTGTTTCGGAATCTGTTTGTATACTCAAAACGTAATCTTTGAGACTCAAGCTTAAAATTGATATTCTAATATCACAGATTTGGTTTTTTTGGGGGGGTTTTCGCAGCAAATTCAATCTGAACCTCCTGCAATTCAGTACATGCAATATTCATAGTTGATCCATTGACTGCTATTCAAGCGGGAACTATTTGAAGAGGGAAAGTTCATGTGCATTTTTGATGGATTGTGCATGTCTTCCCCTACTCTATATGGATAGAGAGCTTGTTTGAAGGTCAGTGATTCTCTTCAGTCGGTCTTCCCTCCGTACTCCTTTTTGGGGAGAAGAATATCTCCAGTCTTCACTCCATATTTTTCAAGTGCTTCTAGGATGACTAGGTTGGATGACCTTGAATCTAGGTGGAGATGAATCTTTTTGAGCCTCTCCTCTCTCCCCTTTTCTTGGGGAACTCTGTCATGAAGAGGGACAACGACCTTCTCCCGTCAGGTTTTTCATGTAAAATATCCACTTTCCCCAGATCCCAACCTTTTCATGTCTTCAATATTTTGTGTTTTTTATTGCTTGTGTGTTGAACTACATTTTCCTTCAACTTTAATTATCACATTGCATTTGATGTATTGATATGCTTCATACTGTCTATCAATTCATTAATTCCCACTGATTCCATATTATGTCCTTCTGTTTTCATGTGCGCATTTAGGAAGGGGATCAATATTTAGAAATGTTGTGTGTGTGGGTGTGTGTGCTTTTGTGTTAGCTTGCAGGAACAAGAGGTTGAACAGGGGTTGAGTGGATCTTGAGAGCTGGCAGGTGCATTATTGCAGCAGGCTCTGCCTAGCTTGACATGTGTGTGTTCCTAATCTCCTCGTGATATGACAAAGCTGTGTGGGAGCCCGGGCGGGATCTTTTCTGTCTGTTGTGACACACCCCACCCCCTCTCCCCTTCTCTTTTGTCCAACACACACACACACACACACACACACACACACACACACACACACACACACACACACACACACACACACACACACACACAATGTTCCCCTCTTGACCCCTCAAGACCCGCCACTCTAATATCTATTGGCACCTTCTCACTGTAGATGTGTAATTACATGTGCTACGAGAGCTTTATAAAACTATCACGACAATACGCACATCTGTTTGTGTTGTCATTCCGCGTGTACTTGCCAATAGTGTATGTGTTCATGCACAAAGAAATTCATGCATACACTAGCAGCAAACCAGAGAAGAGGCCGGATGCAGACAATTCTGAGGGAATTTGATCTCTACTGGGATTTATGACTTTATAGCTGCAACACCTGAGCAACCCTTTTACACTGTTTGTTTAATCAAGGGGCAACACAACTGAGGTCTTGGTGCTCGAAGTCACTAATTTTCGGGTTGAACCTTAAATAAATCCCTCGATAGATATCATTTTTGTGTAGCTCTACATTTGTCCAAAGGAAACGTACCTTTTGCTACACCTGTAGTCTTCTAAATTATTTATGTTGATGACATTTTAAACCTATTTTGGAACAGACAGTAGAAACATACAGGAAATCAGGCAAGGGAGAATTGGGTGAATGACATGCAACACATTTCTCCCGCTGGAATCAAACCAGTGACGTCGCAACTACATAGTCAGCACCTTAGACTCCTACGCAAGTACCTGCCTTTTATCTGGGTTGCTTTAATTCAACAAGACTAAATGCATATGAAGAGGGCTGCGAAAGACTGGAAGGAACTCTTAGATGATAGAAGACCAGACACACACACACACACACACACACACACACACACACACACACACACACACACACACACACACACAATTTGACTCAGAGACATGAACACATTACATGTGCATGGGTGTGTTTAATATGTTTCACTTCACATGGAGCAGCGGCACAAACCATAACACTGGATGAGGGCATATTCTTGCCGGAACTGAGCCAGTGCATCTGACCATGTTGACATTTTACACACTGCCATCAGAGGGGGGAGGAGGATAGTTTGCAGCCCCACATCCAGTCACATTGTCACAGTAGCAGGTGTAAATGAGGGTCATTACAAAAAGCAGGTAATGAGCGGCGTTTTTAAGACTCCATCAAATAACTAAAATAACATCAATCGAAGAATACATTGATTTCAAGGTTAGACTACTATGATACCATTATGTAAATGTGATTTATTTTTTTGTGAAGGGTATGACTTTACCGTCTGCTTGGCGATACCCCCACATGCGTCATCAAAACCAGATTATTTTCCCGTGTGTTTTTTTTACAGTTTGCTCCTCAGTCTCCTCAAGCCTCGCCCCAGAGATCCTAATGCATCATTTGAGGCTCATATAATTCACTGCTTCCCAAGCCACTGGCTCCTACCGGCCTGATAGAGGCTTTTTTGCGCCACTTAGAAACACGCACTGTGTGTCCGATGCCTTCCTTCTTAATATGTCCTCTATTACCATCAGGCATTTATGCATGTTTTTTCTACTTCAGTGACCACTGAGCACCGGCTTCATTAAAACTAATTGAATCGGAAACATGTCTGCCCGAGGAAACATTTTGTCTTTCTATAAAGGAAATTTCCGATTTCATTTTATCAATAAGGTCAAAGGACCGAGCCTGTGTGTTCAATACTGATACATGCAGGCCTATTCTACTCGGCGTGTACTACCTATATCAACACTGAACGTAAGATTCAAACTGGTGGTTTCTGGTGATCATATGATAGTTTGTAAAAACTCACTCTACTTTCCACCAAATCCTCAGTTTCCCACAGAAACCTGAAGCATTCCCTCTCTCGCACAATGTCCAGTCAATCTCATTGTATTAATAATATATTATGGTTAGCATAATTGAGTCCCGTTACAAGCATTGCATTAGTGGTTCTAACTTGACCACACTTGAAACAATAATTTGATAGCATCCGTCAGAAATCAATGTGCAATAACAGAGCATACACAGCTGTTTAATATGAAGTAAATATTTATGAGTGATCTAACTAGGCGTCAAGTCCAGTCAATCTTCTTTGAAAGGATCTGTGCAAATGATTAACCTCATTTTACTGGTGCTGTCTGGGCTGGTAATGGCCATTAGAGCTAAGAAGGAGTGAGGCCTTTGATTTTTGGCTCCTCATCATTCACAGCTTGTCGCATCCCTTCATCCTTCATACATGGCTGCAGAATTGATTGTCTGTTTAGTCCTATGAATGATAAAGCTGCTCTGGGCCACAGGCTGAGAGGGACAGACACGGCTCACTCCCATCTATATGCAAGGTGGATTTCTTTCCCTGCCTCGCCACTTGGAAATCATTTTTTTGCATTATTTATTGGACAATCATCAGCATTTCAATATGGTAAATCAAATAGTCACAGCAATATAACTATAGGCAGTCATATCCAAAGCGCCATCATTCAACTCATTATTCATTCATTTTGTTTAGAGCTATAGTCGGAAGGACTCATGAGATTCATAAGTTGTGTAATCAACATGTTTTACTGCGGGCTCGAACAGCAGCCTGCCTGAACAGAGGGAAAGGTAACATGAGAGGAAGTGATTCTGGGAGTCGACCGAATGCGCAGAATGAATAAAGAGTAGCAGAACTATTGAAAAGTGGAACATAAACAAGGACTGCTGCAGAGACAGGTGGAATGCAACCTGTATGGGTGAAAGCGACATAACATCCAGAGTGCGCTGACGTACTGGAAAGTCAGACCAGTTGTTTGAATCACTTTCGTTTGAAGGAAAGTCAAGTAATAAAGAGCATGTTTTAGTCATGAAGCGATTCATGTGGATCTATATCATGTCTTGCTCACAAGCCTTCTAATAAACGTATCACTCACTCACATGAAATGTGGAGAAAGACATGACTGTCATTTCCTCCGCGCTTAATTCTAGTCAGATGAAATGTAGCATGCATATTTGTGCATCTTTATAATTCTTCATTCTAGTATCTTTCACTGATTGCTCAAGATGTAATTCCACAAGCAGATTGAGCAACAGAGTTTTTTCCTCATCAGAGGTCTGTCCAACAAGTTCCCATGTAGCCAAGGTGAAAGGTCAAGTGCTCTCCCACCACGGGGATCGGATGAGGCAAACGGCCCGTCTTATCTTGGCCTCCCAACATGGTCATTCACACATTAGACCTCTCGACCGAAGCCACGTCACACCCCACACCGTCAACATGGGAACCGTTTTGCAAAGAATTACAACATTTCAAATTGGAGTCAAAACAACTTATATCCTTGTTCAGTTTTGTTGTTGGGGGACCGGCTCCTGACGTCAGTGAAAACTCCTGCAGCGGAGCTACACTTAAAATCACAGAATTAGACAAACGTGCAGGTGTGGGTGCAACATATCATCCATGAGTGTGTGTGTGTGTGTGTGTGTGTGTGTGTGTGTGTGTGTGTGTGTGTGTGTGTGTGTGTGTGTGTGTGTGTGTGTCTGTGTGTGTGTGGCATCTATTTGTGGTATTGTGAATTGGAAGCAGCGTTCTCAGAAGCTGGGACTCAGTCTGATCATTTGATTCTCACTTTGTGTACAAGAACTTAGCAGCAGATACACCGGCTCTTTTTTTTGGAAGATGGCCACCTGCACCTGCTGCCACTGGTTTGTTGTTCTTTGTGCCAGAGCTGAAGACGGGCAACTTTCTTTCTTTTCTCCCTTCTAGCCCCACTTGTGCTGACACCGCCATGTCTACCCTTCCGCTGATGTCAAGTGCAGGGAGGAAATGAAGTCATAGGCTCTTTAATTAATTTAGACTCAAAGTCCTTGAGCATATATAATCATGCACACACACTGACAGATGTATTAGCTGTTTGTGTCATGTTTTATTGTGCTGAGAAAGACATGTTTAAAGCCTAACTGTACTTTGAGTCAATAGAGAGGACTTGTGACACTGTAATGCACCCTTTCAACAGATCTGCTAAATGTCAGCAAACTGGTTCTGAATGTAATCCCAGTTTGCCTTGGAATTAGCACTTTACACTGACGATCTAATTATTTAGACAATTTATTGCCTGCTGCTAATATCTCTCAAAATAAGCTGTTCCCTTCATCTTGATCATGTGATAAATGTGGAATCAGGGAGGATAAGTCCCAGACATGCCTCAGAGCCTGGCGTCACTACCTCTTCTGGCAGACTAAAGGAGAGGCGTTGTGACAGCGCCGCTGCTGCACTTCGTGCAGGCCAATCACTGCCGTGTTATAAACAGTTCTTAATGACTTTCTTCTCCGCTGATTTGATGCGCGGCAGCATCTCAAAACAGTGGCTTGACTTGTAGTGGTATATGAGGGCGATCATTAAATGCGGTTAAAGGAGCTGGACTTTTTTTTTAGCCGACCGAAATCAGAGGTGCGGACCCTGGAGTCCCCGGGGGGGTTTGTGGGAGGTTGATGCTATAACGGGCTTATGCCTGCTATTGCACTACAATACACAACGAGGTCACTTTTTAGGCTCTGGAAGAAAAAAAAACGATAACTTTAAATCCGTAAGTAAGAGAAAATTGCTCCTGCTATTGTATCTTTCTTGTTCACTCATAATTGCAAATTACGCCGCAAAGTGTTGCGCTGTGACTCACAGGGTGAAGCTGCGCTCAACAGGATTTAATTTCACAAGAAATGTGTTCTTTTCAGCTGCACTTTATTTGGCTTTGTAATATTATGGGAGCTCTGTAGGTTTAGGTGCTGGCTGGTCGGACTCATCATCAGAGTAAAACAGGTGCACAGTCTGTGTGATAAAGGTGAAGGCGAATGAAGCGCAACTGATCTCCTATACACATTTAAATAATATAAAGGTGGCCGTTAGATTTTTTTATCCTGAAAGTCTGTTCAGAAACACATCCTCAAACTTTCATTGCCATCAACTTTGGGACCAACAAAGAGCATCAAGAGGAACAGACTGAAACGTAAAATCCGATGTCTTTTTTTTTAATTGTTCGGTTGTCTATTAGTTTTTTATCCCGAATCAGCGAATAATGAAGACGCATATTTAATCCGTTTCGGCTTTTTCCTTTGTCAAATCAAATAAACATTAGAGAATGAAACGATGTCTCAACAGCCTGGAGTGTGTCAGGACAATCTATTTTTCTTCTTCACAATTCGAATATATGAAATATAGAGGAGAAAGCTTTACGGTGTTTCTTTGAGTCTGTGCAATTTTGATGACTGAAATATTCGCTCAGTTTCGGCTTAAATAAAACGGTTAGAATGATGAAATATGTGCAACATATTTTTATAGAAGCAGATCATTTAAAATCAACATGAAACATGAATAGGCCTGTGAAATATTCTTAGTCTTTAAATGCGCCAATTTACTTTTTCACCTAACTAGGTCTACAAAATGTCACAATTAATTTAAGTAAGATATCAAAATAAATAACTTATTAAAACATGTTTGATTTAATATGTCTGTAAGAGCCGATCACAATACTTAAGAAAATTTGAATAAGTTTGATTTCCCAAATTATATTGTCTCTCTCGTGCTAAAGTAGCTCCTTCCGACCAGATATGTCTTAATTTAAAGAATAAATTAATTTCAGAGAAATTATTTAGCAAAGAATTGATTTTAAAGTTTTATTTGTAAACATTAAATATTTATTTCTCTCTAAAGTTTTTTTTAATCCGGCACCAAATGCGTTACAGAAGTTATAAGTACATCATGATGTCAAAGATGTGGGCCTATATCACACACTCATGAACCTCTTGATATAAGATGGGAGTTTTCCATTTCCAAAACGTGTTAAATCATAACTACCTAGACGTTCATAAGACATAAAACATAGACAACGTGCTCAGCATGACTTGGATGGTTTGAAATCGTTTAAATTGCACCATGCTTAGTGTAGCTCTTGGCAATAGAAATAATAAATATATAGAAACGTTTATATTCAACAGCAACAATACTTACAGCACATACAAACAAGGAATGTCTGACAGTTTTACAAACACCATGGGTCCCTCATTTTCTATACAGATGAGATATTTTTCCACATATGCGTCATACATAAAAGGAGTGCCATAACTACGAATCTGTATCAAATCTAGCAGACTACATAGTGTCCGGTATATATTATATATAGACATCACCTCAGCAAGTGCCTATAAAAGAAAAGGAAAAGGAAAACAAAATCAAACTAGAACATGCGTTGTCTTTTCTGGATACTTTTTGGGATCCTGTCAGAAACACATAGGCACGAGTCAGAAAAGAAAAGAAAAGAAAATGTTCATTATAACAAACTTTGTACACATGTTATAAACCGATGCATTGGCATCACATAATCTATAATAATATACAGTGAATGTGCGTGTGTGCATGTGTGTGCGCGTGAGTGGTCATATATATAAATGGAGTATACTACATCTGATGCTGAATCAGTAGAGCCGATGTTAAATAAACAGTATGATTGTAAAACCGGATTTACTTTGTTGACAATTTGTCCACCGGAGAGAAATTCCGATTCACTTGTTTGGCAATCAAATGAAAAAAAGGCCTACACAGTCTTCCTTCTGTTATTCTTTTTTTTTTTTCATGAATACTTACTCATAATGCGTACTGTTTGTTC
This sequence comes from Taurulus bubalis, assembly GCF_910589615.1. Classification (NCBI taxonomy): domain Eukaryota; kingdom Metazoa; phylum Chordata; class Actinopteri; order Perciformes; family Cottidae; genus Taurulus; species Taurulus bubalis. The sequence continues at coordinate 11,734,746 of NC_136603.1, forward strand.
AATTAGCCTATACGGAGCTTGCAAATATTCCGAAATAATAACGTTAAAAACCTGTCGAGTCTGACTCTTAAACAGTCTTTTGGAAGTTCTTTGAGGTCTTGCCATCGAGTCAGACTCAGAAAGGTAAGGTGTCGAGGAAAAGTTTGTCAATTATTGCTGGCGGAGGGACTAGATCTTCTAGTTTTAGGTAAAAGATACGCTGCAGACCTTGGGTACACAGTGTGCGCAGTTCAGGGAGCTTTCCCAAGAGTTTTGACAAGTAGTTGGGACGGTTCAATCCACCGCCATTGAAAGTCACTTGATCTTTGAGACAGTTGACTATCTTGTTTTGGAGATCCTCGACTCGTTTGGGTTCCTTTAGCCCGTGTCGCTCTGAAAGAAAAAAAAAGAGGAAAAAGATAAGTTATTTCCGATGCATTAATTAACTGTCTCTCCTTTGCTTGCATTGGAGCGCAGGCATAGTTTCCAAAGCAGCAGCCGCCTTTACGCACCTGTTACCATGGCGAGAGCTGCAATGCAGGAGAAAGCTGAGATGTCGATGTTCATGCTCTGCAAGTTGGAAGAAAAGTCTACGATAGAGTCCACCCACTCTCCAAATCCACGGACGCACTGTAGCCTGTGTAACACCACTCCATTACAAAAAATAAGTTTGCCTTCGACTGGGTTGGACCTGCAATTAACAAGAGAATGCCGTTAATTACGCTTGCCAATAAATGGGAATTTAACAGCCTTCTTATTATTGGGCAGCTAATAAAACCAAAAGCAATGAAGCTTGAAGGAGGAGCTGATGATTATCTAAAGCCAAGATTGTTTTGTTTAATAATTACGCGGCTTACCTGTACGCCAGCCGCAAGACAAAAAGTTCAAGGAAGGCGGATTCAAAGAGGAGATCTTGATCTTGCTTCTGTAGATCAGCAAAACCGGGGATCTTCTCCGCCCAGCCCCGGATGATCTCCATGGAGCCCGTCAGGAGATCGTAGAACTGCTGGATGTGCTGAGTGGTGTCTCCAGTCATTTGGTAGTCAGGGTTAGCCTGGAACTGGAATTTAATTTAAACAGCGCGTTAATGAGGTCCTTTAAAATATATAATCCGTGAAATTGCCAATGCCCATTTCCAAGAGGGAGAGGGTGCCTTTTCGCGATTAAATTCATGTCTTGTTTTATTAAGTTCTCTATTTCAACGCAATTTACTTAGGGGGAAATATGCCACATTAAAAGCCTGACAAAGTTAGGAGATGTATTACACACAACTTGCGAGGCAATGCATTGTTACCTAAAAGCAGGACTAAATTAAAAAGACCGTCAATCTTGTTCTTTCGGTTTTCTCCCGGAGTAGTAGCTGTCAACTTTTTTTCTTTTTAAGTGCTGTGTGTGTTTTATTTCTGGAATCATGGCACTTTACTTACTCTGGAGTAGTCCAAAGCAGACATGGAGGGGTTGGAGTCCACATGGGTCCGAACAAGTGCGCTTATGAGGCTCACCGGCGGCGAGGGTGGGGAGGGATCCTGTGGACTTTTGGGTTTGGATGGTAGTCGTCCTCTCCGACCTTTCAGATTATCAGTTCGGACAACTCCATTGGAAGAAATACATGACGAGTCATTAATATGCCTTCCTGTTGTTGTACGTAAATACTTAAATGTGGTAAAAAATAACAATCCAACAAACTATTACGCACAAGTGGTCATGAATCTAAACTACTGGCATAAAATGTAATACATGGTCTAAACATACCTTCTCTCACCATTCCGACGACCATGCACTTCTGAAAACGGCAGAACTGGCAACGGTTTCTTCGGCGTTTGTCAACAGGACAATTTTTATTCGCTAAACACACGTATTTTGCATTTTTCTGAACGGTGCGCTGGAAAGCAAGAAAAGCATAATGTCACTCTGCAGGCTTATTTCCAAAGCGATAAAACATGTAGAACACGGACTGCGGTTTGCTGCACAAGTGATACAACATTTAAAAAAAACATTAAAAAAATGAAAAGATAAAAACGATATAATATCTGTCTCATCTCCTGTTTGGGAGCCAACAAGAGGGAATAGAGCGCGCAGAAAATACACACTCGTGGTCTTTCATATTTCACTTATTCCTTTGAGATCAACTATGTATGGACAGATATGCTTGTCATATAAAGTTATTTTAGGCAGACACTTTTAGGTCTGTAATATTTAACGGGGCCCACATTGTAACTGCAATCCTATCCGACGTTCAGCCTGTGTTTATGAATATTTTTTTGGTGGGAAATTGATGCATGCTATATAACTCCCGGGCGCCGTGACTAATAAGGAACACACAGCATATCTTTCATGTAATAACAGTGACACTGATTCACGGTTGCTGTCATGTCAGCCCACCTTGAAAAATCCTTTGCAGCCCTCGCAGGTCCTCACTCCATAATGCTGGCAGGCTGCGTTGTCCCCGCAGACCGCACACAGACCCTCGTTTGACGGAGATCCTCGGGACGGGGGCGATGGCACTTGGCTGTCCACCAGCTGGTGCCCGTGGCCGAGCTGCAGGGAGTGAGGAAAGGCCAGACCCGCCTGCTTCCGGATGGGCACCCCAAAGCTCTGGCCGTCAAGGCCGCGGTGCACGCCCGAGTTGTCGTGGTTCATGGAGACGTGCAGCGGCCCGTCGAACCGCATCTGACAGCTGGAGACGGGAGTGCCGGGCGGGGACTGCTTGAAGGAGAAGAGCGAGAGTCTCGACACTGGGTTCTTGCGCTGGTCCATCATATGAGACGTGGCCGCAACATAGTTCTGGTGGAAACTGTGGAGGGAACCAGGGTCCTCCCACATGTGATTTGGCGGAACCTGGAAGTTTGGTGTACTCGGGGCGTGAGGCGAGGAGGGTTTGAAGTACATAGGCCCAGAGTGAGCTATCATGTCTTCCGACTGAGATGGCAGGTGGTTCTGCTGATGGTAGTTGTGCATCTGGACGTCCTCCACCTTGATAGAGGACTGCTCAGAGTGGGGCATCTGATACAGACAGGGCGGTTTGACGTCGTAACCGGTGTTATAGTTGTCCATGAATGTACTGAAACTCGGGAGAGAAGTGGTGGCTGTGATTTCAGTGTTGGTCAAGTCCATGCTAAACTTAACAAACTCAGGTGTTAAGAAGTCGCAGCTGTATTCTCCGGCGGGGTGGTAGCTGTAGCTCTGGGAAGCAGGACTAGCTCCTTGTGGTGATGATCCATACTGAGCCTGAACGCAGGGCATGGCTGAAACCCAAACCGGGAGAAACACATCAGAAATCCCTTTAAATAAATGTTCAAACTGTGCAAAGAGTCTTACGGTTTAGTGTGCAATCTACTTTTGCTCTAAATAAAAAAAATGAATAAACATGATTAAAAGAGCTGTATGTGTACAAGTGAATTCACAATAAAATACGATGAAACTATAACACGTCTGTATTTTTATTGGTAAATAATTCTCCATATCCTACCTCAAGTCTTCTGACAGTTTTCCGGTGACACTTGAAATGGGTATTATCGGGAGTCGTATGGGTGTCAGGATTCAAGAAAGCGGCTCTGTTCTGGATCTTTCCCTGATAAAACACATCACTTTGACATTGATTATCAAATGCAACAAATATCTCAAAATGACCACGACAGATTTCCCCAACACAAATGCGCACAAACTGCAAACAATTTAAAATGATGCACAGCGTTTAAATTGTCATAAAAAAAACTTTGAATGGATACATACAAAATACGTGCATATAGGAATTAAACGCTCTTCTTCTTTTCTGATTAAAAAGTGTGTGGTTGAGAGTGATAAACAGAACAACTTCGCGCACTTGACATTCTAGTGAGAACTTAAATTCTGGTGAAACACCAGCAGCACATCTGCACATGCAGTCTGTGTCAGACTCAGTTGTGGAATTCAGTTTAACAGCGAAAACAGACAAAAAGAAAAGACAATAAAAAAAAAGCTCCAGAGAAGGCGATGCCTGTAACGCGCACTGTGTTGCAAAGAGATGAGTGAATCTTACCTTTTTCACATCAGGATCGTGACTTTCAATCCATGCGATAAGCATGCAGGGGGTATTCATCAATTTCTGTAAAAGCTCCAAATCGTGAGCGGCGGCACCCAACAAAGCCAGGCAGACAAACCGTGTGACTCCGCGCACTGACAGCGACACCAGCTTCGACTACCCAGTCTGGCCAATGTGGCTTTGTTTATGTGAGCTCTGGATGCCGTGGCCCACGTGTTTCACAGCGCGACGTCATCGGCGTCGACGCCGACATGGACCAATCCGCGTGGGAACTTTCTCAAGCCCCAATTTTTCTGGCGAATATGTTTGTCTTGTGGTATGTGTTCTATGTTGCTTCCCACATGGACATTAGCAGAGATGTAGTGGAGGCTAAACCCTTCCGGGCTCACTTCAGACACTTGTGTGTGTGTGTGTGTGTGCACAGTATACTTGGGTCAGGCTTGTTTTGGGATGATATTAATCTGTGCTGCGATTTTATTGTATTTATCACTCGGGTGCAAACTTTTTTAATTTTTTTATATTGATGTGTGTAATCAGGTTTTTTTTCTTCTCCACATTAAAACACAGTTATTGCTTGTACCGACAATTCAGTTAATTCAACATACAATACATGTAAACTTTGCAGCAACCAACTTGTAAAGGTGCATTTTTATAATCTGGTATTAAAACACACAGCTCACATGCAGAAACATCTACATGCGAGCATTGAGCTTATTATTCAATGCCTGATAGTTGTTATTAAGTGTAACATTGAGAGGAGTGCACATTGGCACAGTTATGTCACAATGTGGCTAATACGCCAGACTCACTACACTTGTATGAAATAGGCCTAATGAAGCGAGGGTCAATATTATTCTTCGTTATCTTCTGACAGGATTTCTGTATTTCAATTGTGTTCCAAATTTAGACCTCAGATGGGGTGGGGTCTGCAGGGTGTGCAGCCTATTCAAAGAGCTGCTATAGAGCTGCTGGAGGAGGAAGGGGGGGATAATTAGCGGGCCTGAAGCCAGTTGTCATGAGGGAACCAATTTGGTCCCCAGAGAGGGAAACGTGATAGGAGCAGGCAGAATGGAGAGTGACGCAGAAAAACGCTCAAGTTGACGCAGTCGCCAAAATAATCTTTTGGCTTTATTGTTCTGCAGCGATGGCATAACTGATCTCTGTGTAATCTTACACCAGCACCTTGTAGCCAATGGAGTTGGCCTACATTTTTAAACATTCATATTGGCCTGGGCATCAAGCCAAACTGAGGAGGGAGCGCGCATTTAGGGTGCAACAAGATGTGTGGAGAGGTATGGCCACATGCACGCTACAGCAGCCAGCACCACAGCGCGAGCTGCGGCGTGTGCTATGTCTAGTGGATTGGCGCTTTATCATAGGAGTCACAGAACAACCATCATTCTGAACAGTGTGTGTGCGTGCGTGCGTGCGTGCGTGCGTGCGTGCCTTGTACTCAGTGCACACAAGGACAGAGTGTGCAAGGAGGGTGAAAAGGGAAACTGTATATCATGGTTACACTCACCTCTAGAGGACACTATTGTTCACCAGCAATACATCAAGCAGCGTCTGTTTCTTACAATTAACCTTTTAATTAACCTAACCCCATTAAGGCTGTTCACGCCCATTCGTTTTCAGGTATGCTTGGTGGCAGGTTTTGTACATTACAAATTCTCCACACTGTGAATATTCGGGGACTAAATAACGTAGTAAAAGTTTTTTTGTTCCCTCCTCCTTGCCTCATGGTGCTAATTAGACCACCTTTCACTACTTGCGTTTTTTTACAGGAGGCTTCCAGTTTATCAATACAAAAGCTTGAACTGTGTGCTGAAATCTACTGACCACATATGCATACAGTGTGTGCATAACCAATGTAAATATAGTTTGTGTGTGAAAACACTACAGGACGTGGTCACACTGTATTTCTGTCAGTCATTTACCATTTGGAATGAAAACACAATTAGCCGTTTAATTGGCCATTTTACTCAAGAATAATTAACTTCCCATTTATATGCGCAATTAATTGACAGCCATTTGAAAGTGAGTAGTTAGTTTTAATCACACAGAAGTCATTTCCTGAGATTATATTTGTAACTTTGTTTGAGTAAATGTCTACTGACATTACCAATTTTAGTGAGTGGGCGCGCGTTTGCGTGCGTGCGTGCGTGTGTGTGCGCGCGCGCGCGAGAGAGAGAGATACATCTTTTTTCATTGGCTTACAGACCGACACACACACACACACACACACACACACACACACACACACACACACACACACACACGAAAATCTCCAAAAAAATGCGCTTTATCAGTAAAACATATACAGTAGACGCTGTCTTCATGGCAATGTCGCAGGATGTTTATGGATCTCAGTTACAGTCAGACCAGCGGCTGAAAGGTCGCCTCAGGGTGAGAACTGGGAAGTGAGCAGTGATCACACTTGACTCGCTGAACATGAACATCGCGTTCATCATGAACCAATTACTTTCTGATTTGGCTTCAGATGGCAGTTTTCTATAACGCAAAAGTAATTTTGAGTCCGGACGGTTTTTTAGTCACTGCAACACAGCGCGGCTCCAGCCTGTATACGTCAGCGCTTACGTCACTTTGCAAGTGGTTCTCACGTCACGGGCAACCATCAGCATCACTTGTGTGGAAGGATCCATTCCAATGTCCCATTTCATGGACACAAAGTTATCTGACCATGATGAATTCTTAGATCATTTACACTCACACAAATCATGTGCCTCTCCAGGAGAGTCAGTCTTTGCAGATGTGGCACAGCTGTGGCAACATGATTGCATTTCAGCTTGAAAAGGTACAATACAGTCTCACAACTGTTGTGATGAGTTAATGTAGTGGAGGAAGACTGGATGTGGTCATTTCCAGTTATTATGTATTCAGATACTTATAGAAGTGGTAATTCCATATTGACAAATTATCTTCTAAATCAGTACTTATTAAAGGTATGGATGGGACAGCATATTATTATATCTTTCAGAGTGTTCAATGATTGAGGCATTAATGCAAGGCGGTGGAATGTAATAAAAGTATATTAATTCAAGCATACGTTAAGTTAAATTATTTGGCGCTTTTACTCTACTTGAGTATTTCAATGTCCTACATTACACTTCCACTCCACTACATTTTCAGAGTCCAATATTGTGCTGTAGTTACTTTTCTGATTAAGATAATGAGTAGTTGTTTGATTTTTTTAAGTACATTTTGCTTGCTTATAGTTCTGTACTTTTACTAAATGGCATATGTATTAATTGTGTTATTGCTACTTTGACTCAAAGATGCATAATTCCAAATTCAGCGCATATATGATCGAGAGATTGGCTTCATTCGGCTCTCAACATGGCGACATCTGGACCACCTTGGTAGCTGATCGGTTACAGCATATGACATATAACCACGCTACACAGTCTCACCTTAATCTGCCAAGTGTCCCACCACACACACACTCACACACACACACCCCTGCTTACCATGTGTGGACTATGTCGCACGTTATTCTTCCTCAGTAGCTCTGATTGTGTAATAATGATGCAGGTGTGTTTACATTGGAGTTAATTGCAAGTCGGGTACTTTGCATAAAGAGTGCCTCTGTGCAAAGCAGAAGCAGAGGAACTAGGACCAAGCTGCAGTTTGGCACATTGGGAGTGAGAAAAGGTTGAACCACAACGTCCAGGGGTCGATTCAGGCTTTGGATGTCATCTCTCTCTCTCTCTCTCTTTCTCTCTCTCTCTCTCTCTCTCTCTGTCTATTCCATTATATATTTCGATAGCAAATACTTGTTTGCCGCGGTATTAATGCTTTGAATATGGAATGTAGCACCTTTAGGCAGCCCATCTCATGTGTTGCATGGCATATCTTACCTGTGAAGTAGCGTGTAGAGTAAGAACTGTGTTTTCTAAGTGTTTTTTAAGTGTAGAGGAGCCGATGTATAGTTGTAGAACAGGGAAATATTCTGTGAAGCACCGCTTCCTCAAAATGGTATTTAAGCACATCACTGAACAAAGGTATGAACATAATTGAAAAAAACTGAGAAAATGGGTTTTACTAATGAGCTTTCCACTTCTTCTAATTTCATAATCACTGATTGATCCACTTCCTACTTAACATTAGTTAGCCCTGCAACTGGATAGAAATGAGGAGGGAATTGATCCGCTCACTTACACACACTTAAATTGAAGCCCAGTAGGTTTGTAAAATCTGCTGGTCCCTCGCACAAACCTCATTTCATTTCTAAGCACCAGCAGGTATCAAACTTTCTGAGAATTGAACAGCCCGACCCTGAAGGCATCCCTTTGCTCAGTGTCTTCTTTCCATTTCTAGATTCCCACTTTACAAGCTTAAATGTCTACTTAATATGCTTTAATGCCTGCTCTTTAGAGCCAGGGAGCACTTCATCACTTTTATACACCTTTATATAACACACTGTTAACTAGCAATGCCTTATGGAACAGCTTGTCTTGCAGCTGGAAGGTGCCTCCATGGTATGATGGAGGTACCTGTTCACCATTCACAATGAGACAGTAAAATGGGAATAGAGGCCTCTGCATACTGCTGCTGTCTATATCAGTCAACGATGAATATTCATGAATCACAGTGTCATGACATGCTCTGTAATTGGCAGCAACATTAGTAATGACACTGCTGGTATCAAGTCCCTGCATATTCATGTGGTGGGGCAATATTTCCTCGTGGTGATGTTTTTTTCTCTCCTCCTGAAAGTGAAAATGTATTCTGAAGCTGCAGGTGTCCCTGGTGCCACAATCAATTGCTGGCTGGATTGTGCCCCAGTGAAAATCAGACAAACCATTAGTTTCTTTGTCAATCTCTTTGATTAATAATATATCTGAATTATAAAAGGTTGAGAGGACTCTTAATAGTGTAAAGTGAATCTCTTTGTAATAGTTATGAATGCAGGGCTTCAGGAAATGTACCATGTCATTGCCACTGGCTATTGGGCTTTAACAAGATCACTGGTAAAAAAAATGTGTTGATGACTTTGGCCTAAAAAATAACACCAGAATTATTGAATTATTCTGATTACATGAGGAATGAGCAGTTTACGTCTTATCCAAGTAGAGGTGCGAGTAGATTTAGCAGCTTGCACAGACATGAGCCTGCTCATCGAGGTTACACGCTGATACTGGGCTCGCTGTGGCAGATTTCTTTTTGTACTGGAATTTGCTGCGGCTCCATTTCGGCCCTACTAAAGTGTCCTAGAATGGATGATGAGGGAATTGGATAAAGCTTTGCCTAATCTGCAAGGCTTTTGCCTCTGAGCAGCTATGCAGTATGGGAGGATTCCTGTCCTCGTGGCTTCAGTTTAGTGCAGTGCACCATTCAGACTGTGGTGTAAGGAGGCAGACCTGGTTCTAGACCATAGAAGGATCCGTATTGAGGTGGTAACATTGTTTAGGATAAAGTAAACTTCATAGGCACGGCCAATAGCCATGTTTCCATTGGTAGAAGAGGTATTCACATCCTTTACTAAAGTAAAAGCGCCAATACAACAATGTATAAAAACGCCATTGCAACTAAGACAAAGTACACAAACACCACCAGCGAAATGCACGATGCATTAGGTTGCTAATGCATCGTGCGTATGTAGCACTTTATTTTTGTAGCAGGAGGTACTTTTAGCTACATTATTTACAACACATTATACACATCTGAAAACATTGCAAGGTGCACCAACCAGACATTGCTTTTTTTGTAGGAGGTCCCAAGTCAAACAGGTTGGGAACCACTGGTTTAATCTTCAACAATGTATTGCATTTCATTATTTTCTCATTTGTTGTTTTATGTCAAATCTTAATCTGAAAAGTATACTATTGGTGTGAAATGTATTGTAAAGAAACACAACGTTTCCCTGTGAGTTGTGCAGTATCACTATAAACATTACACAGAACCTTAAATGTGTTGTACTTGAGTTAATGTACGTAGTTACTTTCCACCACTGCATGTTTCCTTAATAAAGTCCTGCACATTGACAAAAGATCAGATACATTCTGAATGCACCCTAACAGCCACATGATATCGCAGCTACACTGTGATATTTTGCTGTTCTTTTTCCTCTTTTTTTCTTGTTGATCACCAACTGAGCTGTATCTGTGCATTGCAGGAGGAGGCATGGCCTTCCACAAGGCAGGAATGGGAACTGCTGTCAGTGCTGGAGGAGCCTTGCATTTCATAGCTGTACTAGTGGGATGTATACTTAACAAAGTCATATTAATATAATTGGGAGGTTTCAGACTATGTTTGTTGAATAACTCATCATAAATTGGCCTCGTATTAGATGATGCTTGTAACAGAATAACATTTTATGTATTACAGATCATAAATGGGATAAATACTAAGGAGCAGGGACTAATTTTAGTTTTTTATGCATCCTGATCACTCGTCTTTCTAACAGATGGTAGATTGTTTTATTGCCTCTGTAAAGAGTCTGAATGGCTGTCATTTGTCTTTTTCTGTTTTGCTTATTTTAGATAATCCTGAGCCATAATCTTATTTACAAAGTACATGTGTTGCAATTAGTCAAGTTGCCTTGTTAACATGTCTCAGTGCTGTCCGTCTGCGTGCCACATGCAGATTTTGTGATTAATCTAGAAAGACAATATTTTTGAAATGTTATTGGGAGTGGAATATAAATAAGCATGTGATGTATTGTTTTTTATTGCTTGATGATGTCTGACATCTTTGTCACAGAAAATGCATGGCTTCCTTTTTCCTGAATCAATCATAAGGAATATAAAGACATATGCATAATAATGAAACACATTTATTAATGTGTACTGTCCCCTGGAGTCACATGACAATGAAATTAATGACTGGTTTCTTTTGCATGGATGCTGTTGGCCCATGTATCACACATGGAGGCGGCTGAACAGGTAAAAACCATCTAGGTGGATGAGCTCAGAGTCCAGAGCGGCCTTATGAAGGTCTCACGGGACTTTGATTGCGTTATCGGTGGAGTATGAGCCACAGAATCCAGTTAGATGCCCTCACTGGGAGTGATAGTTGAGTTTGTACTCTGGTTTGAAAATAAAGAGCGAGAGTTTCTGCTCATCCAAGTAGCTATTTAGTGTGAGTACACCAGTAGTTTTTGTTTGACCTTTTTTGATTTACAGTGCAGATTTAGCCAGTTTGTATAAAGATAGTGAATTGAAGCAAACATGTTTCTCCAACAAATGCAATAGTTACAGCTGAAAGTACACATTGTTGGTTTTGACTATAAAGTTTCATCTGGTTTAAAGGAATGTGTTAGGTTTCAAACAGCAAACAAACGGATAAAGGCCACTTTTTCCGAAAGCACCACTGCCATCGTTTTTTGGGAAGAGCTTTTTGAGAGCATCTTTCATGGCGGACTCTTGTTCAGCCCCTGTTTGCAACCACAAATGGGCATTCTCCATCCTGATGTTGCATAACCTCCCTGCCATTGTGATGGAGTTGCTTCCAAGCCGTCTCTCTCTGGGGTTTGATCTGTAAGACGCTTCGCATGTCTGCTATGAAGTCTAGAGCAGCCGCGTGTTTAGACTGGGAGGATTTCTCCCCTTTACGGGCTTTAGTCCAATCACCCCAAAAATGAATGGTATCTCCTTTGTTCTCTTCCAATGAGAGAAGTATCCACTTGTGGTTACCATTACATACCAAATCAATTATCCATGCCGCTGGTAGAAGGCTTCTTAAATGTGTTTTGCCCCTTCATTTAGTTGGGTTGTCTAATGGTGGTGTAGAGGGGGGTTTCAAACACTTCCTTCTAATCCTCAGTTATTCTTCCTTTCTTCTTTTCAAAACTGGGATTTACAGACCATCTGGGACAGCAAAGAAGCTTCTAATAGGCAAAGTTAAGAGCGATGTCTGTGTTAAAAATGTTATGGAAGTCCTAAGATTTCCCGCAAATACATTTATATTTTTTTTTCAGAAGAGATACATTGTTTTCTCTAATAATTTGTTCTATGTTTGGTTTCTAAAACCTGTTCTGTTCTCAGAACATGCAGATCCTTTTCGAGATGCATGCTGTCATACTGGTGGAAATGATTGTTGTTTTTAACCAATGGAATATGTATGGCCTCACAATATTGTTCTCGTCATGAATATTACAGTGGAAAGTTGTGCATATGTGAATAGCATCTGGATCCATTCTAAAGATTTGGGACAATAAGTATCCAAATGTTGATGTGTTTCCTTGGCTCCCATTGTCAAATCTCAAAACTGCCCCTGTGCAGGGAGACGATTTCTCATCAGGCACCAGCAGCCGGAGCACCAAGCTCATTCACGGAGGAGTCCGATATCTACAGAAAGCCATCATGAAATTGGATTACAAACAGGTAAATGCTTCATTTTTTCTCCGCAGCTGACACTTATCCGCAGAATTCCTGGTCCCTCTGGTCATATTGCTTTATTTACCCTCCCGTGTTCATTTTTCATTCACGGGAAGCAGTGACATGTTTTCCTTGAATGACTGCCTGCCTGGAATTTTTTGAAGTTGTTTTAAAGAATTTTTACAACTAAGCAGACTTCTGTTGTTTTTATATTGTGACTTAATTCATAAAATGATCTCTCAGTAATAGGTAGGATGAAGCCTATGTGTCCTCCTTTGTCTGTGAATTGTTTAAGAAGAGTCACCTAGGTTCAAACAGAAATGTCACCATTTTCTGTTACATTTCACAGTATATGCAAAATCTCATTATTCTCAGCGTGTGTTTTCTTTAGGAGCCTTATTTTACTATCTGTATGAACATACGAGGGTCCTGGAGGTGAGCAGCAGAGGAGACCAATTAGTGTGATTGCGAGAAATGCAACTGCCTAGTCAGCAGCTCGACGGTAAAATGTAGGCTGTGCTACATGTCTTGGATGAAACAGAGGGCAAATTAAAGCAACAGTTTTTTGTACTGGAACTTAAGACTTCCAGTCACCATAATATTTACCCTTAACATCTAGCCTTATTCTGGTTTCAAAATTAACTAATAACTAACTAAACGGCAAGAATTAAATTTGGTTTCTTTATTAGAGAAATATAATGTGAGGTTACCAGCAGGACAAGGTAAACTGTAATAGGTCATTGCTGTCATTTAAATATGTGCACGGATTATATTTAATTTATTACTTCAAGAATTTAAGAAAGGACTGAATTAAAGTTGGAATTTAAATTAGAGCTTAAAGCTGAAACAAGTAATAAGTCCTTTTTAAAGCCAAACATGACAAAAACATACCTTGTTCCAGCTTTCCAGATCTGATATTGGTGGGTTTTGTTTAGCTTCTCTGATAATAAATATAATAGCTTTAGATTTGTATTATTGCTTGGACCAAAAAGGCATTTGTAGGGAAACTGTCATGAGATTTTTGACAGTCATGGAACGATTGATTGATTGATTGATCAAAAAACAATATTGAAATATTGAATTATAAAAACAGTCATTAGTTTAGCCCTAATTCCAATTTACTTAATATCTGACAAATGGTCCATTTTGTGTATGTCCACACCATGTAAAGTCCAGTCGGTTGACTATCAAGGTGTGTTCAGACCAGACGTGAGTCAATGCAAGGATGCATCTGCACAACTTCGAATATTTCAACTCAAGCAAAAAGTTCTCGTGACGCTGTGTCTTGAAAGCCCATCATTGCTGTGATGTCATCTCTGGACAAGGCAGTGCAATTTACTGAGCTGCATGTGCCTCAGTATGATGTTATGAATCCAGACCTGACTGTGTTTCTTTGATTTTCACAACAGGTACAAGGCAGCAATAGGGATTATTTTGGAAATAAACGTTGCGAAGGGATGTGGTATCAATGGAGGTAAGCCCCTCTTCCTCTGTCAAAGAAGTGCTCAAAATGGCTGTTCAGGGTGAATATTCACAAACACTCCAGCAGCGATATTCAAACGAGTAACGCAAGGCCAAAATCCACTTTGCGTTTGGTATGAACACACCTTCACAGCTATCTGTCAGCGCCCTTATCCAAACCGCTTCAGGTGTTTAAGTAAGACCACACCTCAACAATTCTCTGATCATTTTTCACCCCATATACCAGAACAAGCAGTAAACCTTTCCCTTGATAAAGGTATGGAGTTGGGAAGATGGAGAAGTTCAGCCGAATGGTAGTAAACTTTACAATCACCTTTGGGCTGGGAGGCCCATTGAAGTGTAAGGTAAAGGAAGAGTGCTCCATGGCATCTCTGCACCATCTCGCCTTTGCTCTCTCAGACTTGGTTGAACTCAGGGGCCTTGATTTGATTTGTGCAGTCTTGAATCATAAGCTTTAATTGCACCTGACATTTAAAGCTTCTCTCTGGTATTTAAAGCAGTGTACAGGTGTGGCTCATTACTGAGAGGGGGATAGGAGACTTTCTGATTTCTCTCTCATTGCTGGGCCATGGCAGCGTCTTAACTCATCATGCTGCCTGTCACCATCCCAGAACCCCTCCTTCACTCGCACAAAGCCAGATCTGACCTAACTATCATCAGTCAAACCAGAGTTCAAGCCTATCATAAATTGAAGTCCTCTGTAGTGCTGCAAACACTGTCCAGGAGACGGAATCTGCAGACAGTGGGGAATAAAAGAGTGTGACTCTGTAACATGTGATCCACAGCACATACACAGACCAACCCTGCAATGTCAAACTTTTCCTGGTATTGCAAGGTGCTGGTTCTCCTGCTCCCCATGCCATTGTTTATCAAGAAGCTCAGAGCCTCAAATCATGACATCGTTCCTCAGTGTGTAATATGCTGTGCACAACACCACGCACTATGAAAGTGTATGAATCACTGCAATGTTAAAAAATTATTGCACTTATCACAGCTGGAGACGGTCGTTGCAGCAATCTGACTGCAAATGATAAAAATTTAAATGTGTCTTGTTATCTCTTTCGTGTGATTGCGAAAATTGTATTTTTTTTCCTGTCTTAGTAGTGTGAGGAATACAAGTTTAGTGGTTTGACTTTTAGGACAACAGACGTATGGTTTGCCGTGATGAAAGATTTCTCAGAATATCTCACCAAATGTAAGCCATTTATGGAGCTGAATGCTCATTTAAAGACATCTTTGTTGTCATTAACAGTTATAATCCAAACATCAACCCTTTAATTGAGATATTATTAAAATGAGATCAGAACAGAACAGTCTGTCTGCTAATTCAAAATACAGGTTTTTAATTATACTTTAATCATACTTTCTCAGTAAAACAATCTTCTGTCTCACACTGCCCTGTAATTGCTGTCTATGTGAGCGTAAACAAATTAGAAACAGCATTTTTTTTAAGTAAAAAATAGCCAGTAGGCATTGCGTTCCAACCAGTCCCAGGATCCATCTTTCTCCAGGCTATATGTGCCTTGTGTTGGCATCAGAAAAACAAAGCATATGTTGATTGTTAGCCAGGGTGTACATAGCATGTCCTGTTCACTCAAGGTCTCCCTTGTAGCTGCAAACTCCCAACTTTGTTTCTCTAGGCTATCTGTCAGACTTCATTTAGCATTTAAGGATATGTGGATTCCCATGTACTGCAAAAAGGCAACATACTTCTCAGGGAATACGGCCACTATCTGAGCAGTGATCTGTCAACCTTATTCATTTAGCAGAAGTAAGTAGAAGAGGGGGGGTATTTTACATGAGCTATTTATATTTGTTTTTTGTAATAGCAGTTTTCTTTTGTACTTCTAGAAAGCAGCAAAATCTGGATAGGAAATATGAAAATCAATGGATGGTTTTGCAATACAATTTAAAAATCCTATAAAAGTGCAGAAGGAAATAATAAATACAAAACTTAGAACACTTACATGTATTTAATTTTTCCTCAAGCTGTCTTTTTTCCACCCCTTTTCCCATACGCAACTGGGTACATTATGGCAGTGACATTCTCTGTCCTGACCTTCTTTACTGGGGATCGGGCTTTGACTGCTTGGGTTCATCTCCTCAGGATTTTTCAAGCCATCATGATCAGATAGTTTCAACATGCCAACATCTTTTAGCCTTAGAAAACGTAGTCTTTAGAAACATAAAGTTTAGTAAGAAATTACACAGACACATTAATCAACCATCTAAAAAAATGTCGTAATGTATATGTTATTAAGCAACAATTTGGGGCTGTATTTCAACTTTTATACATTTAAGGAAATATAATATATCTTGCTGTGTGTTTATGCATCATTCCCTTTGTCTTTGTGTTAGAGGAGTAATTGACAAAAGCATCTGGGATAATAACTTCATCTCCCACTGTACCTGTAACAATTTAATTGGACAAGTCAGCCCATCCAAGCATCCCTGGTTCTATGACTGCGAGACATGACATTCATTGTCATTATTGTCTCTGTCATTTTGCAGCTTTTTGTCCAGCCACAGAGTTGCTCTCACTCCACTGAGTTTTGTACCTCCAGGAGGGTGGAATGAGTCGTGGTGGTGTGAGCCTAGCGGAGGTAGGGGTGGGATGGGAGGGAGGGAGGGAGGGGAGCGGAAGGGAGGAGGAGAAGGGGGGCCGCTCCTGTTCTTCCAGGGAGCTTTGATGCTCATTTAGCTCTGCTCTGTCATTTGGCCATTTTGGCTTTTAATTGCTGATGATAATTATCCTCATCATTATGGTTATCTTCCTCAGCGTGTCAGGTTATTATAGCCGTCATATGCTGTTCATTCATAAATCCTGGCGCCGCGATCTGACTAATCCTTGAATTCCTGACATTTAATGTAGTATTAATGCTCCTGTTCTTTGCCCGGTGCCAATCTGTGACGGGCTCACAACAGAGAGCTGTGAATCACTGGGTCAAAGGTCATTAGGAGGCTCAGCAATCACCAAGGATCAGACACTGCCTACTGGGGCCGAGCCACTCTCAAGTCTGGGCTGTGTGCGTGTGTGTGCACTTGTGTATGCATGTGTGCACACACCACCGGTGGCATGAGTTTACTAACCACCTAATGGTCACATTCACCCTACAGAGATGAAGAAGTGGATTTCATGGTCTTCCTAATACATCATGGCAGGGTGCATACTCTTGTATGTAATTCATTCTAAAATGTGGCCTTTAAATCTGTTGTTTTCTTGTTTTTTTTACTTTCTGTTTTCAATTTATTTATTTATTTCCTGTACTGGGGGAATGGCTTCCAGCGTGCCGTAGCATTAAGCAGAGCCCACCAGCTAGCTAGCCTCAAGTCGCTCAAACGTAAAATAAATCAGGGCACAAAGGACCCTGCTCATTCCTGCAAACTAGCAACATTTTCCCCGGCCAACAATGAGGACTTGAACTTCCCTGGCAATAACAAATAGAAAGAAAGTCACCCGAGACACCAACATTAAAAGTGATTAATCATCTCTATTCTCTCTTTACTTTTGAACCAAGGGATTGTCCGGCAATAAATCTTCAAAGATGTACATAAGAATCACTTCCTAATGAAACCGGGCTTTGTTCATTTGTCACCTTTTAGACCCTTTCATTTAAATTACAAAACTTGTGACCTTGTGACTTGGAATATAGATCTCTGGTATTTTAGAGCTGAAGAGGAATTAATCCATAAATCTTGATATTAGATTTCTCTGTTCATTAAAATAATTCTACCACAGGATCTTCAGCTGGAAAAGCAGATCAGCTGCTGTCAGGAGCTGTTTATCGTCCTATTGACATATTGAATAATGTGATTATTAGCAGTGGAAGGGATGTGGTTTTCTTTTTTAAATGTAGGATGTCTTGGTGTTATTACTATTTAAATATGTAGAATGCGTAAACAATACATACATTTTATTTGAACATGTAGGTGGGAACCTAAATAAAAAGAAATGTGACCAAATAAATTAATATGAACAGAGAATTCTCTAATGACAGGAATAACTCACGTCACACACGGACAAAAACACACTGTTAAACGACAGGTTCGTCAGCTCCTACCTCTGCACTGGTATGTTTCAGGCTTTGATGCGTCTATTCCTTATCCCTGTATTTCCTGCCTTTTCCCAAGGAGCAGTTCCCCTTCCCAGTGCAGGAGAGGGGAGGGGTGGTCGGGGGGCCCGCACTCAGGCCAAAGGGCCACTGTGGCTTTAAGTGTGCTCCTTGTGTGGCCAGAGCAGCCATCGCGCTGATGCAAAGTGACAGGGACAGATGTGACATATCGGTTCCGACACACTTCCATACCACCAGTCACAGGCTCGGGGTGACTCACATCCCCCTGCTCTGGTCCTGTCCCCCCGCTGCAGGACAACACAACGATGCTCGAATGAACCTCGCCATCGCCCTCACTGCTGCCAGGTATGGGGCTGCCATAGCCAATTACACTGAAGTGGTGCACCTACTGAAGAGGGCAGACCCTCAGACGGGGAAGGAGAGGGTCTGCGGAGTGCACTGCAGGGATGGGATCACAGGTAAATCCAACAAAAACCGCTTCCTTCCTTTCTGCCTCACTCTATTCCCACTCTCTCTATAGCCCTCACACCAGGGGCCCTCCCAGCACTTCTTACTCGGTGCTAGTTTGCACATAGTCATTGCACATCTAATGCTGGGGCTTTTAATATTTTATAAGCGTTTTATGGCGCAGAGGGCTGCTTCAGATCTGGTAGGGAGGAACATAAGACGGAATTAGCGTACTCCAAATGGCCTTACTTACCTTTTAAATGTCATGCATAGGGCTGGCTTTGGAAGAATAAAGCAGTTAAGGGTAAAAGATGGTATTCTGAAACATTTCATGAATAACCAAGATTTGAGGATCTCAACACATGACCACCCCCTGATGTTTTAAAAGATGGAAGTGTTCTCTTGGAGGAGATGTCTCACTTTAATAATGTGAGAAGGGGGCCTCACATGGGGACGGCTTAGAGTGAAAGAATAATAGGTACCGTTTTGTCATCAGTTCTTTTTTTCTCCGTCTTTTTTTCTTCTTCTTTGCAAACATGTGAATTTGAGGCATTTCTCCTCTTCTTCTCTTTTAGCAGTGGCAGCATCACATGTCAAATCACAAAGGGTAGTCCGTCATTCATCTCGTTGTCAAAACAGATCATTTGCTATCCTCATGGTATCTTTTGATATGCGTCCCATTATGTACAGTAGCCCGTCAACATCAAGCATCACATTAACAAACATTTCCCTTCCACAATTTCAAAAGGCTCCCTCAGTCACTGCCACTGAGCTACTCTGTGACACAAAGAGGCAAGAGGGAAATTAGGTATGTCTGTTTCCTATTAATTACAATCCTGGGAAGTCTCCCATGGACACACTCGAGCCACTCTATTACGGAGAGAGGGGGGCGTTCGCTGATAAATTAATAATCCGGCTTGTCACCAGCCACAGATGAATAGCCCCTGGTGATTGATGCTGTTTTCTTTCATAGGGCAGGAATTTGATGTCAGAGCCAAATGTGTTATCAATGCCACGGGACCTTTTACAGACGCGCTGCGGAAAATGGATGATCAGAAGAGCCCCGACATCTGTCAGCTCAGTGCTGGGGTGCACATCGTCATCCCGGGCTTTTACAGGTAAGTAACGGAGGGCCCCTACATCTCTGTCACTGTCCCCCTGTATCACCTGCTCCTTAGCACTGCCATCTCATCAGTTCATTAGCTAGCGCCAGTAGTCTCCTCAGCCTCTGGCCACAACAACCAGGCACTGTCTGGCAGCTCTGTTGGTATGGATGGCTCGGAGCAGGTGCTTAGCAGAAATGAGCACCGCAGCGGAGGAGAGTGTCATGGCATCATGTAATCATTTTGTTAACTGTACGAGAAGATTTACATCTCCTGTGTGTAATTTAGTGGCCCAGTCTGATCAAACATAATTTCCTCCTGTGGAGGTTGTAACTCCATTCTGGATTTATTTCTGCCTGGGCCAGAGCTGGGACTTCTTGTTGATGCATGTTATTTGTGTTTGCAAGAGAGGAAGGCTACTCCTGCGACCCAGCCTTCCGCCTCAGCTATTCTGGTGTTAAATTGAGTCAGTGCCACGTGCATGTGTTTTAAACAGGACAATATGTGCACCCCGGGTTGAGGCTAGGGGAGCAGCGGCTGGAATTGAAACCAGCTGAATTAATCTCTTGGAAACAGCACTGACAGGAGCCTGATTATGGGGTGTCCCTTCAACCAGCAGGGCCCGCTGGTGCCCTCCCCTCCCCAGCAGACCAAAGGTTAATGCAGTCTTCTTGTTTGTTCCCCTCCCTACCCCAGCTCCCTCCCATGCACATAACACACACTACCTCAGTCCTGACAACATCCCGTCACGTCATCTTCTTCCTGGGAAAGGATGCCCAAACACACCCACACGCAGTAAGCCATCCCTGTGGAGGAGGACATCACCTTCATCCTGACTGAAGTCAACAACTCCTCAACAAACTGATTTTCACACACAAACTTACCTGATCGTGACCCTAATGTTGCCCAGCAGGTGTGTTTATTTTTGGCGGATCTTCATTGAATCTGCAGAGGTTGGCATATGAATGTGTCTGCTGTGTCGGCATGTTATGCTGCTGTGACACTACGGTATAACTATCACAACAATGTCAATATTGGGGGGGGCATCACTGTGCACTTACACTTGTGGCACTACAGCCTGGACGTTTGAATCAGACCTAATTCATAACAGTCATTTATGATAATAAATATATGTCCACCAATCTCAACATATGTCCACCCCCAACACACACACACACACACACACAGACCAACCCCCCCCCCCCCCTCAATGATTTACAAATAGCTGATAGAGCAAGCAGCTGACAGAAATAAATGAGCTAATCTGATGGCTGTGTAGGACTTCCACCAGATATTAATTCATCAGGAGGCCACAGAGTGCAGACAGATACAAATTCCTGCTTTAATTATGTATGGGAGCTGTGCTGGAAACAGGAGACACCTCTACTACCAGGACTATTTCTCAGAGCAACTTTTTGAACCCCTTTCATTCCATCGTTATTTTGTTTTCCTTTAGACATAATACATGTCCCTGTTGTTTTCCCCAAACACTCAAGACAAAATAGATTTTTTCCCTCCTTTATAGCAATGCTTTCACATGAGACATTTGATAATGAACAAGTGGAAAAATAACCTTTGCCACATGAAATTATATTGTTTTCGATTTGCAATTTTTATGAGGCCTTCCTGGAGCCTGTTTGATGTATTTTGTTCCCACTTGGAGCCTCAAATGGCCCTAGCCGACTGGCAGGCTTATCAAAACCCATGGAGGCTTTATTGAATGAGTGACCAGTGGGTATCTTAACAGAATGCAGGGCTATTGATTTTGGAGAAGTGGTCTAATTGTTTCTAGTAGACAAGGCCTTGTCCCGATTATTTGATTGATTAGCTTGATACTGGTCTGCCTCCTCGTCCTCCTCCCCTGGCCAGTTAATAGCAATGTAATCCCAATACACTGCTGTATTTCTAATCCATCATCATTATCATGGCTGTACTCAGCACAAGATTAGTCCATGAGGATTTTTCTTTTTTGCATTCCTCAATATTAGCTCTGCCTTCTATATGCTAAAGAAAAAAAAGAAGAGAAAAGGATGGCAAGGTACAGGGGAGAGATTGCGAGACAGTTATACACATATTGATACACATTAGAGAAAGAAATCAGATATATACTCTAATATGACATGTGCAGTAGAATTCTGAATGCAGGACTATTTTTTACACTGTTGTGTTGGTTCTTTTACTCATGTGAAGGATCCGAGTGCTTCTTCCATCATCGTAAGAGATGGAGAATACGACAGAGAAAGGCTTGTTGGGGATGTGTCACAGTGGTTCTCCACTTCAAGCCTCAGACTGCATCTGGCTTCAGGCAGTGTGGCCACGGATGGCAGGCTGACATGTGGCGTATGTCTGGGCGAGACCCTGATAAAAGTCCTGTAGTCACAAAATGAGCAGTGAGAGCCTGAAGCCTGAGAAATAAAAAGGGAAAGAAAGGGGACAGCGGAGAGCATGGGGGATATAAGTGTGAAGTGATGGAGCGAGAAGCCGTGACTGGCGGAGTCCACACGGTCTCCGTCCTTGCCTGTGGTAGTGCCCGGGCCGGGGTCTTCACTCATTTGTCTAAGAATATGGAAGGAAGGGGATGGGCGAGTGTGAAGAAGGGTCATACCAGAGGGGTTTGTCACATTGTGTGGAGGTGACACCTCCAAAGACCTACTGGCCTCTATAGTGGACAGCCCATGTCTTCCCCAGTCCTCCCCTGAAGGGAAATGGGTCTCCATGGCTTCTCACAGTCACACCAGAGTCTCTGCATGTCTAGCAGCACATCTCCACTCCACTGTACTCAGTCGGACTCTGCTCTCCACTAACGAGACTGGCATGTTTAAAGACTCTCTTTGTTCCGTTCCTGCAGCCTGAAGTGGACTCTCATTTCTGTTTTTGTGTTGAAATCTTTCCACAGCACACAACAGTTCCATTCCCAAACCATGAGTCAGCCGAAACAAAGGAGGCATCAGTGTCGCTCACTCTGCCTCTGGAATTAAAGAATGAAAAACTTTCCAGTCCAATCTTTTAGCCCCCACGTCCAAAGGAACATCTTCCCTTCGTTTGCTGTGATCATTTACATTAAAATTCTCCATGAGGTGTTTTATTGTCTTCATTCAATAGGATCTGTACACTACTGACTTGTAAGCATTTGGGACAGGTGTTAGTTGAACCTCTTCACCCATCAAAATAATCAATTGGAGTTTTGAATCCATTGTGGCAGGTCTTCTAAGGTTAATACAGCTCGAGGGACATTGTTCATCATGTATAACTTTCATTTTGAACAACTATAAATGGGTATTGTCTTCATCTGCATGCTTTTTATTGCCCATGTGAGGCCTTCTGCTCCACAGCTACTCTGTTGTCATAAATGTTTAAAAAATGCCCTTTGGTAACGAGTCTGTCATTGTTTTATTCGGAAATATCAACGAGCCCATTATGGTGGCAGGTATTTTTTCAATCGATACACAATAGCGTATTAATATTTAATTCTTTATATGTCACTACCATATAAAAAAAATTGATTATTGAGAGGCAGCAGCTGGAGCTCGATTACTTTCCTTCTGTGGCGGTGAAATAGAGAGACTAGACGACTGACTTCAGGAATGAGTGTGTGCACGCAGACACACTCATGTTGCACATATCCTGCAGGATGTGTGTGTCTTTGTACTGTAGGTGTCCTCATGTTCATACTCATATACTCACATGTCCCTGCTGTCTTTGTTCAAGACAGGAGAGTTGATGTCTCGGGATCCTGGAGCGGTTTTGTCCTCCAGTCATCAAGCCTAACGTCAAGGACACTTTTGCAAGAACAACAATGCCGACATTAGAACTGATGACCGTCAAGTGTTTGTCCCACTGTGTGGTAACACATGATCAACAAGATTTTAATTAGATATAATATCATTCTTATATATTGATCTAATTAGTCATATTGAGTAATTCCATTGTGTGAATGCTGTGAATTTCAATTATTTTAATACACACCCAGTATTGGCTGAGTAAGGGGCTTTTTTTCTCTTCGCCGGCTGCAGAGACTCTAGGTCAACTTCCAGTGCATTGACACAATTTGTATGTTAGTATGGTAACAACCACACCGACAACACTGAGGTGTACTTACAGTATATCAAGGAAAGTGCTGTTCTTGACTCAAAGCAGAAGTTTTGGATTGTTGTATCACATAGTTTTCTAATTTTCAACAATCCTCAAATATCTACTTTAATTTAACTTTAACTTTAAGAGGTGATTTCCTAAAATACTCTATTTTCTATCATCTAATGCTTAAACAGGAAGAAATAGTGCATTTGTTGATATGTTCAGGTGCAGATAAACACACAATTGATGTGCTAGTGAGTATTTAGACTAGCTGGAAGGTTTTTGTGGGATTGACAAACCTACAGTGCCCATATTTATACTAATGAAGGAGCATGTCACAGTGCAACATTGTAACTCATTGATCTGTTCTTAATCATAACAATGGAGAGAAAGCCATATAGAAACAGTTGACAACTAGATAAATACGCAATACTGACAGTCGTATCCTAAATGCACAGTAAACTAGGGACTATTAACCTAACCTGTGTAGGTGTTGGACAGTGAGTGGATTAGCAACCAGTGTGTCTGCTGCACTCTTGCTCAATACTGAACCAATTTCAGAAATTGTTGTCCCCATTAGTCACTTAGACACCAAAACATGGGGAAATAGGGTCCAGGATTTTTAAAAAATCAAATTAAGCCAGAAAGAAGTAACAGAGCCTGCTGTCAAGCTGTACAGTATCTCTGTTCTCCTGGTAATACACACATATCACCAGAACAGTCCATGCCATGTTAGACTGTCCAACGACCTGCAAATGACAAGCACAGAGAGTTGCAGCCCCCTGCGACTTTGGTGTGAATGAGTTTTAACCCTTTGTTAGCCAGAAAGAGGGGAAGAAAGCATAATCTATGATCCCAATGTTTCTGGAATGTTTAAAAAGGTCAATATGCTGATATTTTTGACAGCGCTTGACCTTTTGTGAAAAAAGTAACAAAACCATTGGAATTGAAATAACTTCTTTGTTTAGTTCTGGCACATAATGTATCACAGTCAAAGCATGCTGTCTCCCCGCCGCATCTGCCCATGAGTGACTTGACTGTTAATCCGTCGTATTGATCTAATATCAAAAGGTGCTATTTAAATGCAGCATAACTCCCCAGGAGCCATGATCTGTCAGTAGGCTCTGTTTGGAGTCTGGCTGAATAACTAATGTCTGTTTTGTCTGTCGCTGTGTCCAGGTGGTCCAACATCTGGCCTCTGCCCACCGAGGCTGAGGCCTACGAAGTGGTCAGGAGTGCTCATACAACCGGAGAAAAGTAAACGAGTTAATTTCACAGCAGCGTTCTCAAGCAGATGTCACAAAGTGATTCACGATTAAAAAAGAAACAAACATGACCGCAAAATGTATCCAGAGAGAGAGAGAGTTCTAAACTTCAGAAGCCGCAACCTCAAAAGCCTTCAGACACCTCCTGATGTAGGGCGGCAGACGGTACTGCTCTGAACATAGCAGACCTCGCGGGAATCTCCAATTAGATTTTGATCTTGATGGGAAGCTAGTGTAAATAATTAAGATCAGTGGTCAAAAGCTTTACCAAAGAAGAATTCAGGATCACTTGTGGCAATCCAGGGATGTCTTAAAAAGGCAGTAACGGTGGCCTGCAGCTGACACGGCTTAGATCGAAACTCCCTTTCAAAGAGCAAGGTGGCATATTGACAACGGAATCAGATTATGTATTGATAATATGAGTGATCTTTGTACCGTCTGACTAACCGTAGCTGC
This sequence comes from Taurulus bubalis, assembly GCF_910589615.1. Classification (NCBI taxonomy): domain Eukaryota; kingdom Metazoa; phylum Chordata; class Actinopteri; order Perciformes; family Cottidae; genus Taurulus; species Taurulus bubalis. Next base: position 11,759,985 of record NC_136603.1, read on the forward strand.
TCTGTGGTCTTCTAGCCCCGTTACTACTGCAGGAACTGAGTAACCTGTGTTCTGTTTTAGTTTCCACTGTCTTCTGTTTGCGTTAGGTGTTCGGTTAAGTTCCTGGAACTTTAAAGAGTGACATCACAATCATACACTCTTCAATTAATGTAATGATAGTGATAATTAAAGCTAATTGAAAATCAGTATGAACACCACCTCTGTCCCACAGCTGTGCTCGCCCTCGAATGAAGTATGTCTGAAACCTTTTGGTTTGTAAAACACAGTGGAAACGGGGGACAGAGCCTTGTACCAAAAGTTCAAGTCATGGGAATCTCCAGGTTACAATACACTGGAAGTGCATTACGCTGCACACAAGTCTGTACAGTATTCACAGCCATTGTGAGACACCGCGGGGCTTCATAAGCCTGCAGGCAGCAGAGGAGGCTCTTCCTTGAATTGTGAAGCTCGCGGTGAGGCATGTGACTGAAAGAGAGCAGAAGAGTCACGTTTCATATTCAAAACAAACACATTCAATAGTGCAAACAGGCTGTCTAAGAATGACAAAAAAAAGACGTTTGTCTGTCTTCTGTTTAGCTCACCGTACTTAATAAAGACTAGTGCTTTAGCTTACAAATGTGTTTTACAATGCGCACAGGTTTTATGTCAAATTAAGCCTGACACCAGCTTGTGCATTACTGTCTATTTAGAATGGATCTTTTTGACAGGCCCATTCACACTGGCAGTAATCCCAGTACAACCAGCTACTTCAATTCCAGCGCCGTTATTCTCGCACATGCATTAGATTGACCTCACATTAACCCAGATACATTTGATCTTTAAGAGCCATAAATTGGCTTTTGTCATTACCATAGGTTAATTACTGAGATTTGCTCTGTACCGTTGCTACACTGAGATTGCAATAATAAGCACCACACAAAAGCCATTCACACTGCCTGCATGAGCACTAAATAGGCATTGTTTTGATCTTTCTATTCCTGTCGGGAGTTTTGTTTGTATTGGTCTATTATTAGCACTCTACGGAGCAGTACTTTTGATACAGTTTGATTCTACTGAGCGTACTTGAAACCTTGCCCTTCCTGTCATTCTCTCCCTAATAAGTCGTCTGACGTGCAGCCGTGGCCTGGATCTGATTGCTGTCCTGACATTCCTCACAGCGCCTTTACGAGAAGGAAACTACTCTTTGTTTAAGGACTTTCTAGAATGCATTGCAAGTGAAGTTTCTAAGATCAGTGTCTCGCTCATTTTTGTCTGCCATTTTTTTCATCAGATTTGTAAATTATTAAATTAAATTAATTTGTGTGCAATTTATTCAAAATAAATGTTGATAAATTCACAGATTGTTTGAAATGAAAACCTAAAATAATGGGCCCTATATGTGTGCCTTAGTCCCAACATTGCTCAGATTAAGGTCTTAGTTCCCACAGAACCCACCCGTGCTACCCGTGCCCTCACAGTACTAAAGCCATCCTCTTCTCACATGAATGCACGTCAGACTGAGTGATCAGACTGTCCTTTCCTCTTCTGTGAGTCTCCATGCAGCAGCACCACAAGACGTCTCTGAACAGCTAACTGACACATGTGCATTCACCTCAAAATTGAGAAAAATAAAAATAAAAAATTGAGTAAACAAATGTTTTGTCACTTGTATTCCAAATATTTCAGTAAATTCCAATGTTATGGTCAATGTTTGCCTTGTCTCACATTGTAGTACATTGTATATTTTTGGGATTTACACAGTTGAATCATCGCATTGGAAATTATACAGGGCCTTTTTTGTCTTTTAGACCAAACTATTCATAATAACAATATTTTTTATCACAAAATGAATCAGCAAAATCATTAATAGATATTGAAAATAATCCTTAGCTGCAACCCAAATCATGTTTTTTTTTTAATTATTTGGATCATGCAAACATTGGAAAGTACAGTATATGGGTTCTTAGCTGTGTTATTTCTGTGTATGTCCTCTGTGCTTTGATATAACCAACAAAGTGCTTAAGCTATGGGGTGGATTATGTATTTTAGAAACCTTTTTTGTATTTGTTGAGATTCTCTTTCCCGACAGCAATTAATTCATTTCATTAGAGCCAAAATAAACGATCGGACAGCCCCGTTGTGCGTATTCTACCCGTGCATTTATTGAACATCTCTGGAATCTTTTCACAATCTGCTAGTTTAGCAGATGTGAGTACTAACAAAAGACATATCCCTTTTAATTTTGAGGGAGTGGCTTTGGGGAAGCCTGAAGGGAGGGGCTGTCAGTGTTGCAGACTGGGCAACTGTCTTGCTAGTTTTAGCAACTTTTGAAGCCAGTGTTGCTAGCTACATCCATTGGAAAAGAGTTGACACCCCTGTGCTGGGTTTTTGGTTGAATAACTTTTGTAAATCGTCTTACTCTTGCTGGTTTCTCCAATGTTACCTCAACTAGCTTTAATAATCAGCAAATATGGACACCTCACTAAGCCAAAGTCTGTGATTCAAGATAATTGTAAACTTATTTTTCTGATATAGTACCGTAAAAGTCGGGTTACAAGCCGACTACTACCTTCGGTCAGTGTCCCCATTAGCTCCCCGCTGTAGCCGGCTAGCGCTCCGCTAGCTCCCCAACAACCACTAAAGGTAGTGGGACCAGCCCCGGGTCGACAGCCGACTCGGGCAGAGGGGACGCGGGCAGTAGCTTACTAAAGCGGGGACACCCACCGGAGGTAGAAGCGGCTTGTAACCCGACTTTTACGGTATTACATTCACCATGTACAGTACTTTAACCCTTACACAGTCATCTCTGCTATGATACAACCGTCTTAAATTGTCCAGTCAAAATCACAAGTTGTAAATATGGGAATCTTTGACATGAATGGAGCATAATCTTAAACAATGTTTTATGGCAATTTACAGGCTGTTCCTCGCTTCTCTTCTGTACACAAAGAGGTTCCATACATTTCTGTAAAGAAATCAAAGGTTTGATCAACCATGGATGTTAAAAAGAGATTAAAGGTAGAGACCAGTGTGTGTGTGTGTGTGTGTGTGTGTGTGTGTGTGTGTGTGTGTGTGTGTGTGTGCGTGTGTGTGTGTGTGTGTGTGACCAAACACGCTCATATCCAGTGGGCGTTGTTTCTCTGATGTGCCTTTATGAGAAGTGGAGAGGTTTTAGATTTCTTTCCTTTCATAGAAGCCCTGTGCCGTTGATCCTCTTTTAGCTCAGTAACCATGACACTCAGACTCTCCCAGTTTGATATGCAGGATCAGTAACGGCACTCCAGATGGTAACGAGAACAGCACATCTATGTTGTTTTCTTCTGTGATTGTACCCCTAATGACATGTTTGGTCTCTCCACTGAACGCTGTGATTATGATCAAACCTGAGAAAGTTATGGAAATTATTCGGCGCCTACTGCGATACGTAGTATAGAAATATCACCAAGACACCGTAATGTTTCCATCAATGCCGAGTTTAGATGGACCGAGCGCAATACAGTCAAACACACCGAATAAAAATCTATTTTGACGCTGACAAAAATTGTTCATGAAATTTACACTGTATGTTGTGAAAAAGTCATTGAAATGTCCGAGCCCTGCCCTGTGGTATTGTAGTAAGAGTGTGTTTAAACAACTTTCTGTGTACACATTCAATCAGTGGTGTTCCCAAGCCACTGGGGTGTAACAAACAGAACTACATTTTGGTCCTGTCGTTAGTTAAAGCCAGTTCGCCTCAGTTTGATGGGAAGAGTATGGATTACCTGTAAACTGCAATTCGGCTAGTGACAGGTCTCTCCAAGTGAACCCTGCTGCACTACTAATTGAGCTGTGGGTTTGCTGTAAGGGCTTGTGTGGGAGGCTCTGTCAACACAATTTCTAAATGAAACACTAATTTCTAACAATACCGTATTTCCGTATTCTACAAATACGGAAAATTTTTCATCATTTCTGATATGAAATGCCTATTTTGTTCTGCGTGTAACCTGCTCCGAGATTTTTGGGGGACTTTTTCCATATGTGCTCCACGTGGCAGTCTCTCATCTCACTTTCACTTTTCCAGTTGTTGTCTCTGGAGTTTTCAACTATTGAGTTAGTTAGATCATTTGAGGTTGTCAGACAACAATCAATAAATGGTGCTTCTGGGGTTTATGTGGAATGACAGTCGGCAGTACTTGTAAATACCTTAAGGCCCTGCAGTGAGGATGGCGAGGTAGTAAATGAGAGCCAAACAAAGTTCATGGTAATTACAGGCTTTAATGACGACTAGCCCAAACTGGCCATGTGATAGCACAGCATACATCAGCGTTACCTTCCCTTCACTGACCTTATTTAAACTACATGAAGAACAGAAAGTTAAACTCTTAAATACACTTCAAACATTTTTTCAGCTACAGTTATAATGTCCCGCTTAGTGTGGAGCTGTCCTGAGACCGTTTACATCATTTAAACCCAACCTGACCGTCTATTAGAGGCTGTTCCTCAGTACATACCTAATGCTGCCATATTACATATTTGACACCAGATAATGCTACTGTGTGTGTTTGTGAAAGTCATCACCCTTGGTGCCTAACATTCAGAGAATTAGCCTCTAATTGTGCATCTTAGTATCTTTACGCTTATTGTTCTTTTTTTCTAGCCCACAGCTGGTTCAGTTCACTCTTTCCGCTCGCCATTGTTTTCAGAAGTAGCACAGAGCTGTTTTCAGCAAAATGGCTAACTGTGCATCTCCTCAACGCCAAACGGCAGAGAGAGACACAGTTAGCGACTACCTGGGGAACATTGTGGAGCATTAAGCAGTTAAAGAGTCAGATATTTTCCTTGGGAGCTGTTGGAGAGCAAAACGGAGCTAAAGGAAAAGTAAATATTGGATTCACATAACCCAGTTACACTTAGCATTAAAATTATATCTGTATTTATATATGTTATCTAGATTTTTTCAAATGCATGTTAATACAAGGTGTAAGTGTGTTCAGAACATGTAAAAGATGTTAGAAACAATGTTAGCAGCAGCTGTAAATACAAAGACCCATCTAATGTCAATAACGTATCGTATCGTATAGCCAGAAACTCATGTCCAAATTAATGTTCATACTGGATGTATAAATTAGCATCTTTTTCTTAACATTTTTGCCATATCAACTTCAAAGTTTCCGGCCTAATATGTCAATGTTGGGTTCCACCTTGTTTTTTCTAGTGGCCCAAAATATGTGCAGGTTTATTAAAAAACAAGAACAAACAAATAAACAAAAAATATGCCTGATTACTGCAATGTTTGAAACATATTCTTATTTATTTTACTTTATACTGTTGGCGGAGCATAAATGTTCTTTTAGAACAAAGTCCATTTATAAATGGATAATTTGTCAATCTCAGCTAAGCCTGAAAAATTAACATTTAAATATGAGTAGATACATACAGCTACAGAATGATTGACATAATAGCATTTTGGAATATTTAGATTGACCCTACAAAGTAGTGTGGGTTGAAAATAATGTCAGGAGGAAACCGTATTATAATTTCAAGACCGGAAGTGGATTACAAAGATGCTGACCCGATATTTATTTATTCAAGTGGATTTTCTTTTGTCTGTCTTCAGGCATAAATTTGTGACTCATCTTAGGTTTCATGTATCTCTACCACAGCGTCAGTGTTCAGACAGATGAAAACACAGTGCATGAAAATGAAAAGTGTGATTCATTTTTAAAGGCGAAAAACGTTAGTGAAGAAATTAAGCATTCTCCCTTCACCTCCACACATATCTTTCTCTCCTGCCGCCTCTCTTTACTGCGCACACACAAAAACACACCCTCTTTCCTGTCCTCCTGTGACACCGGCAGTCTTCTCCAGCTCGGTGACAATGATGAATGCAGAACATGAAACACATTAATGCAGCGGATTCTGGTCAATGTCAGGCCTTTCTTCACTGTGTCAAGTTAAACAAACAAGATCAAGCAAAAAGCGAATGGTAATTGACCCTCCGGAGATAAGGCCCTTGCTATTGAAGCAGGAGGTCATGGGAATCTCAAGACATCCTCAATCCTGAAATAGACTCAAAAGTATTCTCCACTCACTGTCCAAATGGCCACACTTTTATATGATGCTCTATGCTTCTTATATCCCTTACAGAGTTTAATTAATATGAGAATGCACCCTGTGTAGAGCTTCATCAGCCATAGATAGGTAGAAATGAATTATACTTATATGAGACGTCTAAAGCCATGGTGGGAGAAGTGTTGACACATTCTGTTCAAATCTAAGCAATTAGGGGACTTTTTGATTTTGCTATTCTGGCTTTCATTGATGAACTAGAAGTTCAAAATGAATATCCGTCAGTATAAGAAAGTATCGTGCTGATGCTGTGTAACTGGAAGTGAAGGTGGTTTAGCGCATTGTGAAAGGGATGTATTTAAGGCCAACCCATCAGAGAATGTCATTGTATATTCCCTTTTTTTTTAAATAATCTTGGACTTCTAGACCAATGGTTCTCAACCTTTTTGTGTCAAGGACCCCTAGATTTTTGATACACATTGGGTCATAATCTGCCATTTGATAAGAGTTTGTTTTTAGGGACTTCCATCTGAGAAGATGTTTGGTTGTTAGATCTGATTAAGACCAGAATAATATAGTTGTCAGCTACAGTTGAGGAGATAAACTATTGCCTATTTTTTCTGGGGACCAGCTGGTTCTCCCTCAGGGGCCCATTGCACTAGACAATGTGAACTCACTGTATTCGGGGGAAGTATTTGTATTTATTCGTGAGCCTTTCAACATAAAGCTCTTAAATACATGCATGTTTCTAGTGAGTGTGAGCTAGGCAGCTCTAAATGAGAAGCTCTGTCAAAACACATTACACTGTACACTTCCTGTGGCAGACATGTGTCATACTCAAAATATTTCTTTCACTGTGCTTGTATCTTTTAATAATGCATGAGCTACCATGACTTAACAAGACAGAGTTATTTTAATGCTGCATTTAAGTCCTTGCTTCATATACTTGCTTTCCTTTGTTGGAGTTTTATAAATATGCCTGGTGTATTTTGTACTGTTGTGCAGTTCAATACAAAATAATTAGATGCTGAAAACAAAATGTTCTTAGCCTGGCTGTGGAAAGTGACTGGGCAATCAGAGCATTGTAGGAGGGATTAAGAAGGAGGACATCCTCTTGCTGTGCTAAAGCCAGAACAAATAGCTACATGTATAAAAGATAGGAACCCAAACTGTTGCAAACATCGATACGATTCACCTAATAATACATGTTGTGTTATGTCAATAGCACCAAAAGAAGAAAAGTACGCCTACAGCTTCCGTCCTATCTGAAAATGGTGCTGAAGGACGGATATGCTACTGTTAAAAAACTTGCTCTCAAACTGAAATGTTCTGCTGGAACATAATGACATACTGAATAAAGAGTTAAATTAGAAAATTAGTGTTTGACTGTTAACGGCTGTATATTTTTGCTATGTTTAATTTAAAGAGTTCATCCAAATTCACATATTTTCTCGTTGAACCCTTATAGTATCTAGCCAATAGTTGTATTTATTTGCCGAGGTTTTATATATGACTTAAAGCTTTCTGCTGCCAACACAATACATTTAATTACGTTTTAATTTTAAATTTTTTTAAATTGTAGTTGTCATTTCTTTGAACAGGGTGAACAAAATATGTTTCACCATCATAGTGATGGGGTAGTGATGTATGTCGTAGTACAAAATGTTTCAAAACCAAAACTGTCTGCACGACTAGGAACCACTCGGGCCGTGTGAGAATGTGTCTTGATGTTTGAGTGAACTGGCCCTTTAATGCAATTGGACTTCACGACGTAATTGTACTGTAAGACGTGATCTATACATCATCCTCCCCAAAAGGATTCTAGATTCTTGATATTTATTAGATTAATTCAGTCAATGCCAGATGAAGTACAAATCAAGACTAAATGTGTTTAAATATGCTACAGTAGGTGCATGTGATTCGTTCCAAGCAATGTTATTGTCTTGCATTTTATTAAGCTGAATGGCGTGTTGATTTCTGTATCCGTCCTGGCAGTTGGTGTTTTTATTACTATTAATTTATTACTTGGGTTTTGTCTGCTTGGCCACTTGCATTTATAGAGTAATAAGGGAATGTATTTAATGCACCCCCGCTTTCAGTTGCTGTGTGAATTGTGCGCATGAATCAAGAGGGTTGATTAAACCATACTGTCCCAGGCTTTTAAGTGTGCTTAATTTCACACCATCTATAAATAAAGCAATTATTTTATTTTGCACACTGTCAAAGTGAGGGCTTCATATGTTTGGCTTTGCTGTGACAATTGTATATGAAGGCTGTTTCAAAGACCTATTGTGCATCTCTATTTCTCTTCTGCTTAATCCACTTCTAATGTCGACTATGGGTGCTTTCATTAAGAAACGAGCGGCGTTTTTTGTTTTTACAAAGCTCAAATTATGAGGGAATTGTATTTTGAATGCACTTGTGAAACAGTTTCACCCGGGGAGTTCTAATGCATACTTTTGTTGGGCTTAATCTACAGATTGTTGTTGCTATCCACGTGGGTATTATGCAATGCAAACTCCTCAAAAGAACACAAACAGGGAAATTCTCAAGACTGAGTATGTGGGAGGGCTTATCCGAGCGTCTGCTGCCAGTTTTATCACTCGAGGATGCTTCATGTTGAATGGATTTATGCTTTTATTTCTAATCTTCACTGTGTCTCTCTTGCAGTTGGGCCAAGTCTTGTCTTGATCCTGACCAAAGCAATGAGAAATAAAGTAAGCTGTTGTGATCACAGACAAATCCTCAAACTGTCTTTGGAATAATTTATATTCATATTGTTATTGTTATTAAAAGCACATTTTTTGGGTTTTGCATATCGCCCACATCTAATTGTTCTCTCTTTTAATTTTGTGAGTGTATTTCTAAATACTGAGTGAGACACAAGGTTATTCACACAATAACATTTGGCTTCATAACACCTACACTGTGTACACATTCAAAAAGCGTTGTGTATAATCATGCATAGCTACTGCCGGACCCAAATGCATTGTAATTAGAAAATAATGGGCTAGTGTTCATGGATGGGAGGTTTCTACTTAACATTTTCCCTCGAAGCAAATGGGCGAAAGTCAAAATCAACCTGGATAGAGGCCGTCGGACCCCAATATAAAAGTTGATCTAGCCTGTTAAAAGAAGGGGACTGTGCACACAGAGGTGTAATGACCAGGCGGTCTCTATTAAGGCTAACAGCTCGTCTCCTGCAAGGTGGTCATTTAGTAGTGCTGCTCATTCAGCCTAATCAATGGTTGAAGCAGCAGCCAACCATTAAATAAAAAAAGAGACGAGAGATGAGGTGCTTCTGATTGGGGTTAATTGGATGTAATTGGAATTTATACTGTACAGTGGACGACTCATTAAGAACACATTTAAAAATAATGTCATTTGAGCTCAGGTCATTTAACCATTTGTACATTGAAAAAGTGTAAGGCAGGACTGGGGGGCGGGAGGGAATGGCATAGCTGGTGAAATCCTCTCATTGCAGCTCCTATACAGGCTGTTTTACCATTGCATGCAAAATGTCACTTCCTGATTTGTCAACTGGTTCAATTTCTGATTGAAAAACTATTTGATTCATTTTAGATAACATACTGAACTATGACAAATTTACTTAAAGTCCTCTTAATCAGTCTTGTATTATACCCAGTAAAAACATAATTAATGAATGGCTTATAACACATCATAATGTAGTTGTAAGTAGACATAAGTGTCTATTAATGCAGTTGTACTAATCACTGCAGGCCGCTATACAAACAGTTATTCAATGACAATATAGTAAAACACCATTTTAATAAAGTATGTCAACATAGGAAAAGTTATAATGGTTATACTTATAACTACTTTATAGTGTGTTATAAAACATGTATTCATTATTTTTATACTGCTCATAGATGCTAAATAGGGGGTGTTGACAAATAATGTTTAATCTGAGAATTTTCTTTTAAATTGCTGAATATATTCTCTCTAATGTTTTGTCCAGCTAGCATCCTGTGTTGGACGGCTACTTGAAGCCCTGTGCCATGAGACGAGCTCAGACGGATGGATTTCAACACTAATCCGTTTGATGTAAGTGAATTTAGGTTCTAATTCATGTGCTTGTGCACTGTATAACACGCCAGAATCAGCAACACACGGTCCATAAATTGAAGAGGAGAGTGAGGGGGAGAGAGACAGAGTCTGGGATGAGAGAAGGGGGTAGAAGAATATGGTGTTTAACTGGAAGGCAGTATGTTTTATCAGTCACTGGCACCATTTAGCTGACAAAAATGAGCAGGCCCAGCTCTGGGAATAGGGCCTAGGCACCGGGTGTTCACCAAATCCTCACAAGAAGAATATCAGCACTTCTCACATGCTGCTGCCTGATATCCACTGCTGTAGCTGAAAACTATCTCCATTGTCCAGTTTGATTGCCTGAATCAAACTGATTTACTGCAAATCCATCTGAGCTTTGATAAATCTATTACAGTTTCATTTCGCTGATTTCATTAACGTGAATAAAACCAGCCATGCTTTCTGCATAACTGCCTTTTAATGGCTTGGCCCTGTCACCTGCCTCAGTATTAATCCCTCTGACTTATTGCTCCGCAGAGGGAATGAGTAATGGGTATTTGAATGTGATCAGCACAGTACAATGCAATTAAGGAACCAGTACTGTTCTGTGCCTTTAATCCTGAACTAATTTGAATTGCAGTTTGATAGCACTGTGAATCCTGCATAATTATGTAGGGTGCATATTAAACTCTGTGACAAACCGAAGAGGCCTTTAACTAGCCCTGCCATGAGGAGAGCAGCCAGGAGAGCCACAGTAAGGTAGCCAGCCACAGCACACTGGAAGTCTCAATTACCAGCGTCTTGGCTGACAGGTGGAGGCTGGATGGGGAGAAGCCTTCATTCAAAAACGGTTGACACTGACGTCTCTTTCTTTTTTCATCCCCAACCTCAACAATTACGTACAAGTGTCATTTTACCCTCAAAGTACAGATACATCAAGTGTGAATTAGAGAAGGTTCGGGTTCGGTCAGCGTTGATAAGCTCTGAGGGGACGGTACTTTTCTTTAAGGTCTACATTTATCATGTCTCCACTGGCAATTGTGAGTTTTTTTTAATCTGCAACATACCTACTGAGGCAAATACAGTATTTTAGAAGCATCGTGGATGCTAAACCTAGTTTGTGCCTCTCGTGTTTTACTATTTAATGCAAATCACTGAGCAAAGAAAGTGATTTTCTGAAAAGTAATTACATTAATTAGCAGGTTTAAAAAAAAAAAAAGATTTCTAATAAGTTTTTTACAACTCAAACAAAGACGATAATCAGAGGTGCATTCCAATATATAATTTTTGCTTTATTTTTCCGAAAACTGCGGTGACCTGTATTTTTTATTACGTTCATATCTAAAAAACTGTTTTTAAATGAACTTCTAGGTTGTTCAAACCTCAGCTGGTAATTATTGTTGGTAATATTGGATGCTTAACTCTGTGATTTGAATGTTAATATGTGAGAGATGCAAACTGGTGCTGCTGGGGTGCATGATTATCATGTCTTAAAAAGAGCACACTATGTGTTACTCCAATGGACAATAGTGGGGGAAAAAGAAATACAGTTGTGAATCTCAAATAAATACTTCCATCAGGAGTTACCTTATGCCATGTACCATAAGTGGTCTGATTTGGGCATATTTCACACCCCTTAAAGAATGAAAAATATCCTTAATAGTGAACTATTCTGCTTCACACAAGATTGAGTCACAGAGCCAAGAAAGGAGAGATCTAGAGGGGAGAAGAGGAAGGAGACACAGAGGGGGCTGCTGGCTAAATTAAGCCATTGTGACTCAAAATCCTCCTTTAATAAGGTTCATGCTGTCTACAACTTCATCATTTTCTCCTGAATGATAATTACTTTATTCAATCATGTTCAAGGTTTTAGTGAAAGCTAGCATTGATTGATTAACTTCAATTACCATGCTTGCATTTGCATAGATAAAAACTGCTTTTCAATTTGTGAGTGGCACGCGGGTGGAAACCCTGCCTTGATATTTGCATTTCAATGTGAACGGTGGAGGATAAAGGTGGGAGCGGGGACTGTTCACTGCTAAGCCCTTTCTGGTCGGCTGCGCCAGCATCTATTTTTCCATAAACACCCTTTGTTATGATGTTGGTTTGCGCCCTCCACGCAGAGAGAGCCAGCAGAGAGCTCTGTTTGCAGGCTGGCTTGACGGCTCTGTTGGGGGATTAGGCTACGTTGCACTACAACTCAGTGGAGAGCTTAGGTGAGCTGTGGCTGTGGCACTGCTCTCACACACACTGAGGAGACGACTGTTGGGAAATTTCACACTCCAAGGAATTGTACATGGCCATATTATATCTATAGGCTGACTAAGCTAATGAAGACACACATGTGTACAGAGCAAGAGGCAGTGGAGATAATTACAATTATCACATGTCTATATCAATCATCATTAACCAGATTGAAAAACATATGAAGCCACACTATTAATCTTGACAAGATATCTCCTGCATTTAACCGTCAATGTATTTGAATTCCCTCAACTTTTCATCAAGCACCTTATATTTTACATCCGCTCCAAAACTACATGTTCATTTTCAAACAGGTAATAAGATTTTCTCTCTCTTGACAAGCTGGAATCTTTTGCCAACTTTAAGTGATAATGGAAAAACCAACAGATAGATGTAATTACTTCATTGTAATTGGAAGGCATGAGAACTTCAGTGTGAAAAAAAAATGTTGAAGTGCATAGCCACTTGATCACTGTGAGCTAAAATAAAAATAATGAGAGGAGGTGGTTTTATAATGTATAGAATTTCCATTTTTTTCTCTCCAGTGCATGCAGGTACTGTACAACTATACAGTGAGCGAAATCACAGCTGTGCCACTTATGCTTGAGTATTGGGATAACTGTCACCTTTGTCTGCATATTTTTCTTTGATTAATGTCACCCAAATGCTGTGTCTTCCAAATGAGAACCCAGTTCATTTGCATGATTTTTTTGTACATGGTGCAAATTTGGGGATAAATTAGTCAGTCTCATCTTTGTTGGCATGGCGTCGAGTGATTTTTACTTAAGGAAAGAAGTCTGGGAGCAATATTCCCAGAGAATTACACCTGTGAGATATGCTAATCATTAACACATAATGATCATATTTACCATTATATAAAAGATAGAAATTTGCATTAGGTGCCCTAAATGAACGAAGAGTTAATAATCAAGGCGCTTACTTTTACCCCCTATTTGTTAGCTGGAAAGACTGAACGGCAGCTTCAATACGTTTAGTGGCAGGAAACCATCAGTCGATATCTAAAACATATTATGGCACGATCTCCTATTGCTGCCTTGGAGGGGAATTCCCAGATGGTGGGATTATGATTAGGTAGTTCACGTAGCTGTTTAGAAACGAGCATCTGGAAACACAGGTTGAATTAACACCACTGGGTCTCTCATTTTCTCTAAATGAGTGTCATTCAATTAATCTAATTATTAGGCATACAAAAACTGAAGGACTAATAGATTCCTATTATCCCATCATTATCATCTCTTAGTCACAAGTGCTTACATTTCTGAACAGCCTCACTTGTGTTAAGCGCCACACGGAACAGCCTCCAGCTTCCCTCTCATGCCCTCAGCAAGTACAGACAAGTTTGAAAAATTAACAAACTTGGTTACTTTTTAAATGATCTGATTTGCATTTTGCTTTCTACTGTGAAGAGATTTTGCTCTCATTCCTGGTCCTTTCGGATACAGAGCCCTGCTGGTTTTCATTTTTGTCATGTAATCAGGTACTGATTTAGACCTGGAACACCAGCTGAATGAAATTAAGTATCTAGTAGTACTGAAAACAAGCGGCACTCTGGGTACTGAGGAACAGGACTGAGAGGCACTTAATTACAGCACTGTATCTGTGACAAAATAAAATGCACCTCAGAGGCATCATTAGCAGCAAATACACAGATATACTGCTCGGACAAATCAGTGGTATAGGTTTGAAATTCAAAGAGTCAACTCTAAAAGCAATTAGAAGTGAGAAAACTGGCAATCACAGTGGAGGAGAGCTATTTCAGAACAACTTAGCCATATCCTATCTGGGACTCCTGTGGCTATTTCTGCTACATTTGTTGCAAACAAAAAGAGGTTGATCTGCTGGATTTTGAAGACGTCGTCTTCCTGTCACTTCGCACTATCTGACATAATGGACGAGCAGAACGGATGATCGGTGTCAGCTCCTCATCAGTCGGCTCCTTTTACATGGATCATGTGATGCAAGCCTAAAGTGGCCCGTGTCGTGCCTCGCTCGGTGCCCCCCGTGCCCCTCTATCTGGAGCCCCCGCTGGCCGGAAGGACCATCTCCCCAGGCTGGAGTGGCTCCTGCTGGGACTGCCAAGCCGCTGGCGAGGGAGGGAGGAGGGGGCTGCACAGACCTGGAGAACATTGTCAACAGCCCCCCAACCTCCCCCATCACCCTCCACCCCATCCTTCGCTCCTATCCTCTGTCCCTATTTACCCTCCCCCACGTATAGACAGACACTCTTCCTGCTGTATGCGCGTGTATACGTGTGTGCACTTGTCATTTATCTCCATATGGGCTTCTCTGGTGAATGCATGTGTCAGAGAAAGGGAGAGACTGTGCATCTGTGCGTGTCTTTATACAGGTCTTTGTATGAATGATTTTTAGTGTGGGCTGTATATGTGTGTGTAAGTGAATGACAGAGTGAATAAACATGTCCCAGGAAAGGATTAAGCTCATGAGCTGAAACATCGAGGTGAGACACCAACATTGAATGTCAAATGCTGTACACAAATTATCAACTTCAGCCAGATTAAGTCAATTAAGTCATTATCTTGTGAGAATTTAAGTTGTAATAGAATTACTTTTGATTCTAAAACCGGCATCCGAATTGAACTACTCTTCTACCATTCGCATTTTATTTTCTCAGTTTCAGCATGTTTAAAAAAAAATATCGTTTTCGGATTCATCGAAACACATATAAACCCCCCCCAACAGGCCCTCTATCGGCCATTCTACTGTCTAGCCCGGTCTATAATGCAAACACCCAGGCAACTTAATTCAAAAAGAAGAGATACCAATTTCTTCTCAGCAAGAGATATATCAAGGATGTTAAACAAAGCAAACAGCTGCATCGAATTCTGATGGCGCAAAGCTAAGCCTTCAATTTCAGCCTTCCCTCAGAAGAAAGCAGAATTTAACTTAAAATATATTCCTGGTAGAAAAGAGAGCATATTGTGTTATCATGAGAGTCTGTTTACCTAGTGAATCTACATATGGCTATCTAATATCTTTGTGCCATTGAGCAGGTTCGAGGCTGGAGTCCCAGGGGTTTCAAGGCTGGGATTATGCATGGCGGGGGTTGAACTATTGCCCCTGTGTGATTGAAAGGCCTCCACCAGCTTAGGCCCTGTTTATTGTACATTTGCATTGCTCAGTTCCATGAGGCTGCTGAGAACTATCAGTGGCCAGGCAGCTCATATCTAGGCTGCTATAATTCGGTTTCCTCCGGATCCCCCTCATGCCTTCCAGCCAGCAGGAGAGGGAGCAATCATTTAGCCTGATTGACCAGGATATGCCCTGATCAATATCTCGCACCAGGCCCCACATGGTGAGAGAAAACAAATCAAGTGTTTGTGTATTACAAGCCAGTATTTGCACTGGCACTCAGGATTAAATACCCAAACATGTGTCCTTCATTTGGAGTAATGAAAGGACTGTTTGGAAATTATACGTCATGTTTTGCACATGGGGGAAAAAATGAAGACATTGTGAGACAACTTTTAAATGCGTCTTTTTGTGTCAATCAGTTGCTTTCTGAATCTTCTTCTTCCACTGAAGAGCAAATCTATTAACAAAGATAATTGCGTTTGAATCCATGCCCTGAAGTGGTCACCTATGTAATTTCACTAATTCATCCTGGTGAAAGGCTGACCTTAAGAATTGTAATTACACACACCTGAGTTACACAAGAGCCCAAGAGGTCCGCAAAACGTTTACTGGTGAAGAAGACATAATTTACAGAAAACAATTAGCCCATTGTAGTGGCAGTTGGCAAGAGAGCTCTTCCAATGCAGCTTCTGGCCTTAAACAAACAACTGATCATGAAAAAGTTGCCGTATGCTGTCGATATTACAGCAAGAACAAAGCCGTTTTGTTCATTCGGTTTTTTTCGCAAACTTGGGAGAAACACAATGCACCTGCCTCTTCTTAAGGTATACAGTGGGGAGCAGCATTAGTTCTACATGACCACGTGGAATTAAGTGGTTTAGAGTAACCTGGTATAAACACAAATCATTTATGAATTTTAATAGGCCCGCCCATGTCTCATAACTATGCATGACTTCATACTTTCATAATTGACAGGAAATCTGAAATAGGCCAGGGGTCGCCTATTAGAATGACTTTTCATTTAATTTTTTGACAGCCCAATACACAAATGCGGGGCGGATTTCTTGAGCATATTCATGTAGTGCACAGGAACCTTTCTGGTGAAATCTAGCAGCAATCCCCCGAGGCCAGGACCACCTCTCTTATAATTACACAGTACTACACTTTGTACTAGCGAAGTAGAGCTCCCTGAGAGTCGCGCAAAAACGTCTGAACTGTTCAAACGAGAATTCAATTTGTCCATTACAGTATAACATTGCAGATCCATTTCAGTGATTAAAAACAAAAACTTGAAGAGCCAGAATGCACATGGCGCACTCAGACACTAGCCAGTGCATTACATACAAAACAGTGCTGTGGTGACAGGTGTGTTGTGCAATTACATCACTTCTGTTCAGTGTATTCGACCGTGCAGACTGAGCAAGTAGAGAGTGTTGCATTTTTGCCAAAGTTCAGCTGTAGGTCAGGATGACCCCTCCTCCCCATCATCTTCAACACCTACCCTGCACTGAGAGGTGTTCATATACAATAGAACAATATGCAGTGGGAGGTGGAGGAATGTGGGCCCTAACATCCCCTTTTTCCACAAGCTAAAACTCATTGTATCCCTAAGATGTAAATCTACACCTCTGGGCTATAAAAGTGCTACAAAGAGGGTTCTTGACTGAGTAAATTAACATTCATCCCACTCGCAATTAAGTGGACAGACTGACATTGTAGCTCCTACATCGGCGCAACACTGGGAGCTTTGTTGACATGGCGTCTGGACAGAGGAAAAAAACAGAGGAAAATATTTTCAACTGAGTCATCGACTGGACATTGGTATCTGGAGACTGGAGTCTGCGTGCAAAAAAAAACAAAAAAACTGTTTAAAGCTGTGCAAGCAATGCTCTCTCTCCGGGATACTGTACCATTATTAAGATCATCTTCACACCAGAAGGAGCAGAAAGTGTCAACCCCAGTTTGTTATTTCACTGTACACTGTTGACCAATTATGGACCGCACAGGTCTGTATGTCAAAGTGTTTTTCTTTATTGAAAAAAAGAAGAAGCTTTATATCAGTGTGCACATCTATCCACAGTTGGACCTAATATGAAAACAGAATTGGTCTAAATCTACAACAGATGGTGCGGGCTGTTTAGGCCATTTATAGCTCGCAAAAAGGTGTTCATAACAAGCACAGAGACACATCGAGCTCATAAAAGCCCTGTATGGACCGGAGTAAAAAAATTAAGTGTCTCCTGGAGAAGATTCCATTAAAAACAAAAGCATAGTATTAAACATGTACACATTGGTTCTCACCAGATATAAGAACAGATACTGAAAGCATGAATACATTAACATCTGCTACTTTTAGTCCCAGACAGTTACAGTAGTGGCATGTTTTGGTAAAAGGATATCATTAATCATGGGTATAATCAGATGACATCAGGTCATGGCCCACTAAGTGTGTTTTCCTCATTATGGTAATATGGAGGAGAGGGGTGTGTTTCCGCTCTTCTGTTTTTTTTTCTTCTTTTCTTTGACACTTCTTTTCATGACAACCTACTCCTGATGGAAGAGGAAGGAAAAGATTAGGATATTGGACTCAACAGCCATCTTCTTCAATGACTATAATCTGGTAAATGGTGGCTAAAATCTTCATTAAATAAGAGAATTTGCGATCTCAGACGGAATATCAGATTAAAATACAATATGTGTTGCTGCTGCTACAAAGGGATTATAAGTACAGGCAGTAGTAGGAATATCTAGACTTATTTATGACGTCTGAATAAGTCAGTATAAACAAAAAGTGAGTTGGCTCATCTCTAAAATTATATATGTTTTGTTTATGTGCCATCAGATCTAGATTCAAGTCACCCCAACTTCAGTTTATGAAAAGACCGAAAGCATTTCTGTGGCAGTAGAAAATAAACCCTGAGGCTATTTACTGTCTCCTTGATATATGAAGTTTTTGGGTTTGATTGTGTGATCATGTTCAGGGAGAATGACCTTTAGTGGCAACAGTATTGTAATATAATGAGGATGTGTCAGTCGGCAGGAGTACAGTGATGAGACGAGGCCAGGCAACCGGCGTTTAGAGCATCGATCCGCCAGACACCATGAGTATAGAGGGGAATCTGAAATATTTCAACGCCTCCTTCTCCCAATATACAGGTGGATACGAGATCTCATCGAGCTGCTCTGAGGCACTTGAGGCCGCCTGAGCCGCCGAGTACAATAAGAAACCAGACAGGCATATGGACCTTCCTGCCTATGATTAATGATGAGCAATAGATCGGCCGGTTGTCCCTGATTCATACACAATGCTAGCAATTATATAAAACAAACTGTGTACTATGTTAAAAAAAAAGCTTATTGAAAAATCTTGTATTTATTAGTTTTCTCAGTTAAACGACGTAAACGACATAGATCTAATGTAAGTAGGAATATGACAATGTTGTATCATACTAATTGTGATTAATGTGGAAAAGATCAAAAACAGTCGGAGTGCAGGTGACAGGAGAAGTGGTGCAGATTGATATGGTGATGGATTCTCTTACCTCCACCTTCTCATTAACTCTGGCCTGAGTAATATGACCTGGGAGAGATTTTCTCCTCCTACTTCAGCCCTAACACTGAGTCTCTAAGCCCTGCTCGGTAAGCCCTATCTCATAAAGCACAATTAAGTGGGCCAATCAGACAGGCTTAAAGTCACACCTCTAGTGCCTTAACTCCATAATTAACCAAAATACATCATCAGCAATGAATCAGCCCCATGGGTTTCAATCATAATCATAGTCAATCATAATGTTGTAATTTGCTGTGACTTTTACCTCAAGGACTACTTGGTATGATTTGGGCTAATAGGATTTAAAAATCAATATTTTTTAGTCAGTTTTTCTTTCTTTTTTTAAATAAGTAAATCAAACTACGCAAATAAGAAATCTGATTTAGAATTCAATGTGATTCTGTGTGCTGGTTGAATGTGATTTGAGTATGTAGTGAATAGTTTATCTCTGGGGTCTGAGCCCTAACTATGGAAGCAGAGCACCAGTGAAACATTAATCACCAAAGTATTATGGCTCATATCGTTGGACAGCACATTAATTCAGGTGGCTATTAGGCTGCCTTGCAGCCAACCTTCGAAAAAGGTCCACATTGAAATTCAGTTGACAGTGTACAGTGTGCAGAAAGCCAACTACGCTGTAACTGCATCCCAACATTAAGCAAAACAAATTGCACATGTGAATATAACCAACATGTAAGTATATTTAGTGGAGCGGGAGCTGCAACAAAAAGTAAACAGTGGACTTCAGTGGACAGTGGGTGTAATCACTCTTGACTGGCAGATACGGTCTTCCCTGTATTCCTTGTCAATAGAGACAGACGCTCTACCTGTAGATGGAAAAATAAAAAAAGGGCTGAAGTAACACCAATTAGAAAGGCTCTCTCTCCTGCACTCCCTCAGAAAAGCCAAGCTCCGCTAAAGGTCAGCCTGAAATTTGAATGACAGGGCCAAAGTCTTTTACTCATAATTTTTGTGTTTGCAATAGATTTCGGAGCAATTCACAGCCTTAAAGGCCTTAAGTGGAACAGCAATTAATTGTAATGAATAATCTGACAAATCTGGTTGACATATGGCTGCTAATACTCCTCCTTTCTAGAGGGAGCAGTGGAGGGATTAGATTACCTCAAATGAAATCTGGGAGCGCTGTGCCATCTGCATGTACAGGGAGAGGCAGCGCACGTGAAACAGGACGTGGGTGGAACCGGGGTCTGCTCCCTGCTGCTCCAGTTCCCTCAACCTCACCAGCAACTGATTTGGGAATAGGGCCGTTTTTTTTTCCTCATCTTATTGAACCAGCTGCCTCTCAGGAAGTAAAACGCAATAATGCTGCGCCGTTGCCAAAATCGAACACACCGAGAAAAGTAAACAAACATGACAGAAGTGATAAGTGTTGTGCAAACATATAAACAACACCACCGCATTGAGCCATCTGAGCGCAGTGAAGCCATAACTTTATTAAAAGCATTTAAAACGATGAAGAATTACCGGGCTGAATACAGAGCTTCACATCTGTTCATCGTTTCATTTGCAAGGCTTCACATAAGGTATCAAAAATATCTTGTACCTTTAGGACATGAAAGATGTGTAATAAGTGGACAGCTGAACATGGTGGTGGAAGAAGTAGTCACACTAAAACTATAATCCATAAAAGTCCTACATTCAAGACGTATTAGCAACAAAATATACAGAAATTATCAAAAGTAAAGAAAATGTTATGTAAAACATATTTTTGTAGACAAGTCCCTGTCAACATTATATTATTGTAATACTGGATTATTATTATTAATAGATTAACATGTAAAAGGTGATTTAATGTTGTAATTGATCAAAATGGAACCAATTGAAATACTTCATATTCAATAACAATGCATCAGATTGTATAAACTGATTGTATATGTTTTAAGTTATATCTTAAAAAGTAACTAGTAATTTAATATTTCCATCTGAAATGCAGTGCAGTAGAAGTACTTCAGCAATTGTACTTGTATATGGGACAAGCTGCTTGAATAAAATAAGAAACACCTGCAAAAGACCGATGGGTCTATCACTCAGATAAAGATGTTATTTTATCTATTGATAGAGCACTGTTACACTTTCAGGGTCATTAATATGTCTGGAGCATGTTAAATAGTGCCAATGAAGTAAGAATAGCCTGGTCCTCAGCTCTGAGAAACAATGTACTGCTGGGAGTGTGCTGCAATATCAACAGATCTGATAGGTGTAATTACGTCACACTGTAAACTCCTGCTAAAAGCCTGATAAAGAGGCAGCGTTCTGCAGGATGTCTATTAACAGCCAACAGACATAAGCAACTGGATCAGTGAATTGATTTAAAGTGGGGAAATTCTGTTCTCATAATAATAATAATTTACTGTCAAGCATTTCTCAGCCTTGTACGTAATATGAAGGCCAACATCTGACTACATATACACACATATACATGAGAGAGAAAAAAAAGAGTATTCACTTGGAACAGCCCTTTCTCCTAAAAATGTTGTTCCAGGACAAAGAAATCACAAATAAGTTTCAAATGAGCCAGTAGAAGTCCAGGCTTTTCACCCAGAAGACTGCTGTAAACCAAGAAACCTTTGTTCCATAAACATGACCAAGTACTTCCATTGCCTTTTATTTTGTTTAATTCAATGTATTTGTCATTGTAAGCCAAACCATGATGTTTTTTATTTAAAAAAGTAGTTTTTGTAGTTTTGTAGCATTTTTTGTTCCGTTTTACTTCAATTTACCACTTAAACCACATATTTTAAACAATGACCATAACCCAGGGGAAAATAAGTTTAATAGTTGTATGAGAATGTCATGTTTTACATCCTGGGTTGCTTGGAATCTTTACATCAAGAACGTACAGTTTTGTGTCTGGGTGTTATCCCCTAGCACAGAACCACTATCTTTTTAGGATCACAGACTTTTTTTTTTTTATCTTTAAGATCACAGACTTTTTTTTTGAAGGTGTTAACTCTGGTCTGAGGAAAAAAGCCAAATTAAGGCACATCACAAAAACATAGTGTACAGGCGTGCTGTGCATTTGAAGTGATTCAGTGAAAGTGACTGGTGAGCGGAGGTGCAGATCTAAGACAGTGCATCTGCTCACATCTGCCTAACCAGCACTAATGTGACAAAAACTCACCTAGAAAACACAGGCTAATCACCTCATCCAAAGGCAGCGGGTGTCACCTTGCATATCAGTCACTGCTGGCTGCTTTATGATCATCACTTTAACCCCAATGTAACTCTGATACAGAACACTAGATTGGCTCCATTTACTCCACCTGAGAGAAGGGAAAACAACAATGCATAATCATCCTTTTATTCTTATAAAATGCATTCTAAGCAGAAAGTTCAGGATCCAGGTCTCATATTTAATTGCAGGAATTGAATAAAGAACGTTTTCCATGAGGTGCTGGTGTGTGGCTAGCATAATTGCCAGGGAGCAGGTCTTAATTTAAACCGGGGGGTAATTATCATGCAGAGCATACCCACCCAGAATGTTTGCATAACTATCACAAGCGTTTTCATAAATGATGCTTTAATTAGTCTTAATTAGAATTTGTTTAAGTCAGCAGGGAATGCAGGGCCCGTGAAATGATGTATGTAATAAGCATCAGGGCCCGCTCTGTTTTTTTCCTTACTTGGGGAATAGAGCTGACAAAATCACATCACATTAAATTGATTCAGTCAGAATTAAAATTCTTATGGTATTAATTAAATGGGGGAAGATCTCATTAGCAGGCTGTGTGGTGAGGGAGAGACCCTCTCTGCCAGCAGATGTGACGGTGTCAGTGCTGCTGTACATGCTCGCCATTAGGGCCCCCAGACAAGGAGAAAGTGAGGGAGGAGAGAAGGAAGGAGGTGATGGAGGAAGAGGAGAGAGGCAGAGACGAGCTGAGAATGACAGAAGAGGAAAGAGATGGGTAGTGGGGGAGAAAAGGGGGGAATGTGAGGGAGAGAAAGTGAGAAAGAACGGGAGAAAGGCAGTGCATGTCTGCAGCTCTGGGAGGAGGAGAGCGAGGTGGCAGCATATTAATGGGCTGCAGGCTCCTCATAGCTTTATTTAGCTTCATTTGGTCTATTTGGCTGGAGGAATTCAATAAGAGGAGAGCTAATGACTTGACCAGATACCCTGTTATCAGCACTGATGAGACACCCTCTCTGCTTGACTCTTTATACAGCTACAGTAGTCTAATAGGCGTCTGGAAGATTGCTGCCCAGAGTACAGTGCAGACCTCCTCTCTGGAAATATAGAACATGATTGTGCCTTGGGGAGCTTTGCCTCGCTGGTACAGGGCTCACCTGATCCCCTTGTTAGGGAGCTAATAGCTATTGACACACTTCTTAAGGAACTGAACTGCTGAATAACAAGCCAATTCAGAGGTGTAAATGTACTGAGGATTCCCTCTTTTATGCTATTGTGCTTTTCAACTTGGCTTTTCGTCCCTCAGGTAGCCCATGGTATCATCAGGTCAACAGATAGTGGGGATGTTGTGCAATAGACACATTGTTGGACCCCCGCAGCAGCTGTCAGTTTGAGTGAACAGCAACAGTGAGCGGACAGAAAAATATGGTGGAAAAAAAAAATAAAAAATAGTAATCATACACACTCATAACAAATCACAATTTCCTCAGTTTGGTACCACCGGGGATGTTATTGCTCCTATTGCGGGTTGATAGCAGATATTTTTTAGCAGATATATTCTCTATAAAAGGTGCCCGTAAATGTTCTTCGGAATATGCATCATGTGTCCCTCAGATAAATTAATAGAAATATTACAACATTGTGGACTTTTTATTTACAATAAAGTCAAACTGTCTAAAAGAAATCTCTCAATATCCCGAACAGCAGTGTAAAACACCTAAGGCCTACAGTATATGAGGCAGGCATTCTAAACACTGGAAACACTGCCCGGTATAGAATCCAATGAAAATGATAATGGAGGAAACAATGGCCCGAGGCAATGTAGCAGCAACCCAGCACCGCCAATGTTACAAGGCATCACTTTCCCTTTATTAGGAGTAAGCATGACTGTTAGGCCCTGCATAAATATTTGGGGTAAATACACACTATATCATTTTTCTTCACACTTGAATTGCATTATGATTTCCATGCAGACTCAGGTGAACCGGGGTCAGGAGACTAAATTAAGTGGGTCTTGGAAGCAGCTGCAATGGTTTCTCTCTTTAACCATGCTTGGCTGGTTAAGCTATCAAAAGCCGCTTGTACATGCATCATAAAAAACACTGTGTGTGTGTTTAAAATTGTATTAAAATGCTGTTGACCCTTAAAATTAGAAAGGGAAACGTGAAACTCTTT
This sequence comes from Taurulus bubalis, assembly GCF_910589615.1. Lineage (NCBI taxonomy): Eukaryota > Metazoa > Chordata > Actinopteri > Perciformes > Cottidae > Taurulus > Taurulus bubalis. The sequence continues at coordinate 11,784,293 of NC_136603.1, forward strand.
GCATGGCAATTATTTCATGTCCATCTAGAGCACAGTGGAGTGGGGACGTATGACCGAGGCCCCTTGAAAATTTATTGACAGGCAGGCAGAGAAGTGAGGTGGTTCGTTTATGACAATGGGGCGTGATGACATCACACCATAAAAACTCTCTGCAGGGTCAGATGGCATGCGCCGCCGCACGGGTTTGAGTCTTTGTGTTTGCTATGCATGAATATATTAGATGTAGAGTGGGTCAGTGGTTGACATTGCTTTCCTGTGATGTATTGTGACATCTGCTGCAATGCTGTTTTGTTTTTTTTAATGCCAAGACTGTCGGACCACGTGAACTACTGTGGCTCAGAATGATACAAGTTGGAGATCCTGATCCAGCATGTTCCTCAGGAGAAATAACATGAAAGGTCCTTTTTCACGAGGAGGTTTGCCTAAGAAAAATCCCTCAAAATGTCTTTCCGAGGTTCATAAAAAGAGTCACTGAGATTTTCTCATAATAAACTTTTTGGCTGGGCGATATGACGATATCTACGAGGAAACAACTGGAAGAGATGTTGCATTATTGTTTCCCCAGAGGAAACTCTTTCATATCTTTGCAAATGAATGAGAGGGACTTCATGACAATGTTAGAGTTAAGATTTCTTTCATTAACGTGACAAATTGACTTAATTTGTTGGGTATTTATTCAATAAATCAGCACATTTTATGAAATCGTATTCATATTTCCCAGCCCAAAGTGTATGAAAATATCAAAAAAGTATCATCTGTTTATTTTGATGTGCATTAATAAGCATAATAGCACAACCATTTGTTCTTTCGCTTTACAGTGAATGGCATACGTCGTTCATGAGCAATGTGTGCTAATTCAGTTGCTATTCTCAGAATGTCCAAACTCTGATGAAACTGTAAGCACAGGATAATATGATAATTTAGCTTATAATAATTAGCTGTTGTATATTCATTAGCCTTTTAATTGGTTAACTCTGGGGACTACCAGCAATTCCAGTCAGTCAAATACACTAATGACACACACACACACACACACACACACACACACACACACACACACACACACACACACACACACACACACACACACAGAAAGACCTTGCAGAAGTCACCTACCCCTGAACTTTTGTAGAGCACTCTCCCTCCAATCACTCCTGCTTTCAATACAACTGTCAGTTTTGTCCAGAAACGCATGCTTTCGCTCTGAATTTGCAGCTTTGTCCTTAGTGAGAGGAAGTACCTGTGACATCTGCACTGACATGCTGGAGATAATCCTCCATGTGATTGTCGCACAAATTGGGGGTCAGCAGCGCTGCAGACAGGGGAACGTGGCAAGGGACATGCAGGAAATGTTCAATCACGGGCCAGCCCATTCGGGAGCCTCCCTTTTCAGCCTCTTCAGCCTATGGTTCATCTCTCTTTCGCACTCTCGCTCTCTTTTTCTTTGCCCACAGCTGCCGGGCTTCCACTGGGAGGGAGCTGTATTATGGCTGGGTTAATTTACTGATTAATATCCAGCCACTAGATCCAGCTTTCCCCAGATGGCCAATTAAAAACTACAACTGGCAGCGCGCATAGGCCTGGCAGCAGGTTGCCGTCGGCCCAGGGCTGGAGGCTGTGACAGAAGGTGTGGGTCCTGTTCGGGCCCGAATAAGATCCACGGACTCGTACTCTTTAACTCTCCACACCAGAAGGACAAACTGAAGCCGTAATACTGAGCTGAACAGAGGAGAGGTGGGGGACTGAGAGTGCTAGTACCTACATCTACTGATACTATGTGGAAGCCTTCCTGGACAGAAAGTTATAAGTGTATGTCAAGTTTGTCGTATGCACAACATAGGACAGCACAATAGTTACATTTTAAATCGTGATTATGATGTATGGTTGGTACAAAAATAACAGAAAGTTTAATATATCGTAGGAACTGACCTTGTACTGTATATAGTTGTGTTAACTGTATATAGTAGTGTTAACTGAATACAAAAAAATGACGACATAAAACGATGTTTACTTAATCCAACAGTCCACTTTGTTTTTACATATTGCATAAAACTTATTTATTTTATTTTTCTACCACTTTTTCTACCACTAATTAATGCATACCTTCAAAGTTAGTGTTTTGGTATTTGATATGATATTTGGTGTTGTAATGTTTTGATATATTTATGCTATACAATGTGTAGAATTAATAAATAGTAAACATTGGTTGATTACTAAACTTATTAAATAATTCCAAGTTTTAAATAAGCTATACTTGTAATTACTTTATGAATACTATGTAATTATTGTGCTCTAAAATAAAGGAATCTCTTTCAAAATCCAATGTATTTTCACATATAATGTTATTCATCCTTCCCCGAGTATAATATAATCTAGAATATAAATATTTGACACCAGTAATATCTGAATACAAACTGTTCAATATGACCTAAAAAGCTTCTTTCCTACATTTCTCTCCAGCACTGCTGAATATTACCGGTCTGTAATATAATCCAACCTGCAATGGAGCAGTGTTAATTTCACTGTAATAACCTCACGTTATGAGGCACTGCTATATTTAGATGGAGGCCATTTGAATACAGGTCTTGTCTTAATACAGACACAAACCTTATAAATGGGCTCGGGTCACCATGGAAACACTGTAAATACAATGGCCGCTGCCGCTCTGAGAGGATGTGTAATTAATAACTGAATTACGGAACAGAGATAGAAGGCAGACAGACCCATGCAGCTTCTTAGTCCCTTGATAAAGGAGAGTGTAATACAAACAGTTGTACTTCTACTGGGTCAGCTAAACCGGAGATATCTGGGCCATCTCTGTTCAAAGAGAAAAAGGCCACGAGCAGAATTGATGGCCCATTTCATTATGTAATTGCCTCTTTAACTTCCTTGTTCTGAGCAATCGCTCTTTAAACTCAAGCTCAAGGTAATATATGCAGAGATATGAGGGTAGTCTCACAGACAGATAATTCAGTAAATAGCTGTAATCTTTGCATCACCTTTAACCACCCCAGAGCTGGCTAATATGTCATCTTAAAACCGTGGAGTGCAGGAAATGAGGTACGCTACATTAAAAAAAAAAGTGGTCGGCTACAGAGACGAGTTGTACGTCAACACAGAGCTGAGCCGAAATCTCCAGGATCACACAGACCGGTGTGGGAAGCGTGCCGCTGCTGCGGATATCGAGGGTGGTCCGGCAGTGGAACAAGGCTCCAGACAGCCTTTAAGCTGCCACCCTCAGTGTCGGGGTACAAGGAGCACAAAGCTGGATATGATTACCTACAAGAGAGTGATGCTTCCTGCCCTCCAACCCCTGAACTTAAGGTGTACCTTCCATAGAATCAAAGTAAACACCAAGCCCCTGTTCAGAGCCTCTGAAGTGGGTAGATGTGAGAACACAACACGAGTGACCCGCTTCCTTTCATTTCCCTCTTCATAAAGATCCCACAAATGAAAAAAAAATGCAATGCAACACACAAAACAGTGGTGGGAAGGCTGCGCTCTTATTGAAGGGTCAGTAGTAGGATCACTAGGAGAAGGTCACCAAAGAGCCCAAATTCACACCCCATAATTGAGAAACAGGGGTCGCTGATTACAAGGCAAGAAGCATAGAGGAACATAAGACAGTAGTTGGAGCTGTGCTTCACCTCGAGCGGTACTGAAAACAAGACAAAGCGTTGAAAGACTGGACGGTCTTCTCAGGTCTACCACTGTGATAAAGAATGAAGACTTAATTAACTGAACAGCCGGATCTAACAGGGACCACTATATCAGAGAGACAGAGAGACAGAGAATTCCCTTTATGTAATTAGATCAATTGGGCATGAAGTGAAGAGGCTTCATCCAAGAGCAGTGTGTGGTTTTGAAGTGGGATCACTGACTGAGGTTTGATTACCTTTTGATTGTTAATGCAAAATTGGAATGGGCCACAACGGGCTAAATCCCTTCTATTTTAATTAAGAGTTTGGAGGATTGTTTTGTGCTTATTTTTCAATGACTGATACACGAGAAGATCTTAGTTTAAAGAAAAACGTGACCTTAATGGGCATCATAAATACTTTTTATAGCAAATGTGCTTGTCACGTTCAAATCATTAGAGGTAATTAACGGCTTCTCTGATAATTCACCTGAGTGCTTTATGTCCACTTATTCGGCCTATAAATTACCTTTAGATGGACTTGTTCCCTTGTCATTTCAAAACAGAGCTTTTTAGCTGAGGCTTTTTTTTTTAACCATTTCACTGTTCAGTATTATAAAATACATTCATGATGCTCGGTGCACCGATTGTACAAAAAAAAATGATACTTTGAATAAAAATTTAAATGCATTATAACTGTCGGGAAATAAAACATAAAAACAAACAAACAATTATCCTGGAAGTGCAACCAAAGCAATACATCTCTTAATTATTTCACCACTGTTTGGTCGAGAGAGCTCCTCGTCTCTTAAATAAGGACCCAGAGTCAGGCTGATCCCAACACGACGGTCCCAGGGGAGGTGATGGTTCTGTGGCCCAGTGGAGCAGTAGAGTGCCTCTGTCTGTGTCTGTCTCTACATTTTCAGTCACAGACAGAGGACGGGCGTGAGGGATGGACCTCATCGTCCAGGGGAAACGGCTTGTGTCGGCCGCCCACACTGCGCCTCCTCTGTGTGAAATTGGCTGAGAGGATGTAGACATATTCCACGCACTGATCCATGGCTGAGTATAAACAAGAGAGGATCTCGCTTTCACTCCTAGAAGGTCAGGAAGCTTCGTCGTGAAACAGTAAGTGACACTGCCTCTTCTGCACTCGCTAACCGTCTGACCGGTGGAACTTGACCCTCCCTTGCCCACCCTCCTCCCCCTCCTCCATCACCCTTCTCTGTGAGGGTGTCCTGCGCTGCGTGAAACCGATTCTTCCCCTCTCAGTGGGGTGCACTGATATTTAGTGCCTTGGTATGCCAACTTAATCAACAATTCCAGGGACGAATACTCAAATTCACATTGAGGGACAGAGCAGCAGACACAGCATTCAGCCTGTGACTGCAGATCCATGACTAGCTGGAAACACCTGTAAAATCTAACCTCGAAACACCACTGAGTCATTTATCATGAGTTCAGATAGATGGACAGAAAGCGAAATATAAAAATCATGTTAGGTCCTCTTCTCACCGCCAGTAATGTCCAAATGGTTGAGACAGAGGCATGAGGTCTGTGCATGAAATCTGATTGCGGCTGCAGTAAAATGGACTGGGGAAGGCATGAATGTAATTAAAGTGGCTGACACTTTTATGCTGGGTAATGGGAGTCCAGGGCCCAGCTATTCCCTGACGAGCTCCCCTCACAGTATGGAGTACATTTTAATACCACCCTGCACAATGACTTAAATGCAACTCTCAAGCCCTTCATGGAGATATAATATTGATGTGTAAATAGGATAAATGCCAACATCCTGGGGTTTAAGGGACATAGTAAATAAACATCACCTAATACAAAAAAATATATAAAACCGCTCAGGCGTCTGGAAACTGCAGAGCAAGACGGGAATGACGGGAGGAGAGTGCAACACTCAGTGTCTATACCTTTAACATACCCTAAAACATGCGGTTCCAAAATGACACAAATATAATCCTCAATATAATTAAAACCCAAGATACTGCACAGTATGTTTATGATTCACAAGCAGGATACGATACCGAGCATAAAACTGAGCATTGCCTTTGTATAGCTTGTAACATCTACCTGAACAAAAGAAACAGAACATCTCTATGCTAAATTAGGCTTAATGAAATCACAGTCTGCTCTAAGTGGAGGAAACAGATGAGTTGTGTTGTGCACCAACACTAATGTTAGGAATCAAATGCAGAGAGTAGAAAAACAGTTAGGCATTGTTCAATCAGTAATGTATTTGTTAACGCAGGTAGGAAGGAGGGAGCTTTTAGATCACAGTGGGGCAGATAATGAAGAAGTTAATAAGAAGAATGGTACTTTGAAATGTTCCTCAACCACCCAGGTCCCACAATTTAATCTGTAATAAATAATCTCACATCATTGCAAGATGGCATCTCATAATGGCAAATGAAATATGCTGGTATGATAGGTACAATAAATCTGGATTTTCCTATGGTTCCCTCAGGCTAGGACAATATGCAACTATAGTGCTCTCTGTCAGGAAGAGCAGATCTCAGAGCCATCATAAAATCTAAATGGGCACTAATTAGGCAAGCCTTCCCTCTCACACTTACTATTTCTATTGACATTTTCGGCGCGCCGTCCCCCCTCCCCCTGCACTACCATAAGTCACTGAGAGAAGAACTCCCAGGATTGCAGAGCACAGGGCTGTTAAAGGGAAGTTCAACTTAGTGGTAATGAATAAATTTGCCCTCCCATGCAGTACTGTTTCTTTTGTCTTGGACCCAAGCATATTCATGCATCTAAATGGTAATTTAATATTAACCCATGCCACAATGGCAGAAATGAGAGCCATAAATATAGTTTATAATTGCCTTTGATTAGTAACAACTTTATTCTCATTTCTAAAAAATACATTTAAGAAAAAAGGAGGAAAGAGAAAATATGTTGATTGTAATTAACTTTCTCCAAAATAATATCTAGCTAATACACATATTCTGGTCATTTTAGAAATGTGGCAACTATAACTATCTTATTACTCACATTAATATGATGTTGTTTTTTTCTCGCTGCAGACACCAGTAGAGTTTAGTCAACTTCTAAAGGGAGCGCTGGGGTTGAGGGTTGGCGAGGATCACGTAGCTATATACGTATGCATTGCTGCCTGCTTCAAATTAATAAAAACCTAATGCGTGCTTGGCACAGGACTGCTTGTTGAACATATGCTGCGAGCATGGCTAAGCCATCTGGCTCAGAGTCAAGTATTCCCACCAACTGTAGTCTTATGCTACCTGACAGTGGAAAAGCTTTATTCCCCTGGCATCAGGGGCACAAATGGAGAAATATTATTGAAATGATTATCTGCATCAAGACTCAGATTTGGGCTGACATTTCGCTGGCTATGTGTAATCCGAGGGGTTGTCTAGGAGAGGGCGGAGAGGGGGTTTGCCGGTAAGCCTTGGCGGGATGATTGATGAAGCCTGGATACTGGGTGGACCCAGCCCACCTCCACTCAGACCCAGGGGCCAAGCCCCGCATATGAAATTGGCCTATGCTGCTCATCTCCCTGGGAGAGAGCCAGTGATGATCCTCCCGACACCGCTCAATACCTCCAGTCACCAAACAGCACTCCAAAGCAATGCCAGGTCCAGGCTTAGGAGGTACTCTCCTCATACTGTGGGGCTGTGAGGGAGGGCTGTGTGGTAAAGAACAGCATCCATACTCCTGCTCTTCTGTCAAGTACATTTTACTCAAGCCATATTGTGGGGGGTTTACCAGCATGACAACTCTCCTGCAGTGCTCGGTAGGTGTCATTTCATCATTTCAAGTTGTGCGTTTTAAAAAAGGAAAAAAGGTGCATTTTATCTGAAAGGAATAATAACCCTTTGAAGTTTTGCAGAAACAGACAACCTTCATCACATTTGGGGGGGGATACACTGTCCCCTTTCTAAAGTTTCATCAGAGAGCATCATATAATGTTATTTTGCGTGGCAATATAAAACCATGCTTACCTTTTAATAACCATGAATCCCTCTGTGCTTTACATCACTGCAGCAGCATTGTTGAGGCTCTCCCTCAACCCCTTAGTCTTGATGGATGGGCCTGTGAAAGCCTCTCAGGACGCTGGTAATCGGATAACAGCAAACCAAATTCTTGACCAAGATGAAGGAAAAAAAAAAAAGACGACAGACGGCAGTGACATGTAGCTCATGAATGAACACGGACGAAGGGGAAGCAAGTAATTCAAAAAAGCGAGGAACATCTTTAATCATTCTGTGTCGATGATTAGTCATAGACAATGTCGCTTTGTTAAAAGTGGGCTGTAATTAATAACTGGAGCAGGACAGAACAATTGAGGGAGAGAGTGTCATGTGTTGTACAATACTAGAGAGGTGATTTCTAAATAGTGTAAATTAGGTGTTTACCTATTGTGATCCAGCCTGTGACACTGCAGCCTCTTTTTCCTTGAGAACAAGACCAAAGAGAATGATTAATTGCGAGCTCACAGGGTTTTACAGCTTCAAGAGTAAATCAACTTCTGAGAAGTGCTAACTTGCTAAAATATAAACTAATTTTAGGCCCCAGATATTAAAATATAATCCATCTTCTTCCTCCACAGGGAAAGCTAATTAGAAAATGTGACTGGCATAAGAGCGGAGAGGTGGAGGAATGGTGGGATTAGGCTCGGGAGCAGAAAATCACACCCTCTTGCTAAATCTTGGGATTTCTATATACTTCAAATCAACTATTTCTCATCGGGCCTCACTGCTTGTCACATTTCCAAAACAAAAGCTCGAAAATTATTTTATTCTACAAGTAGAAAATTAAATTATTAGATTACCAGAGAATTTCATTAAATTGTGGATCCATAAAATAAGATTTACTGGCATCTGTGATATTTTTTCTTCAGAATAACAAATATTCATGTTTTTTCTCCATCTCTGGGCTTTTATTTGAACATCTAACTGGCACACTTTGTCTTTAATACAATAGCCAATAAACAACAGTTGCCCAAGGCAAAGAGGCTACCTGGCTGAGGCTCGACTGGCATTCAGCTCTTGTGTTCATCATATGTATTGACCTTATGCAGTAAAACATCCACAGCCTATTGTTCAATGCAATTTATATGCTTCAGGAACAAAGCAGTTCTAAATAGGTATAGCCAATACATACTGTCACAGAAAACATAAACCAACTGTAGACATGTTGTTGTATATATATCTAAAAAAAGGCTTAATTAACTGATTTAGTAAATTAAAATTAAAAGATATTTTGAATGTCAGAGAGCGAGTGTAAATCAGTGGACAATAAGCAGTATGTGAGTGCGTTGCATTGCAACATGACACAGAAGCAGTGTGCAACAGAGCCGAGTAGTCCCAGCCAGCCGAGCTTTCGCTCGAGTCCCAGAAGACAATCCCCCGAGAGAAGAAATGCTCTGAGTGGTGACAGCTTAAAGGCAATAAGCCAATAATAAAGACCAGCAAAGTGGCCATGGGAGAGGGTCTCTTCCTGCTAGCTTCAAAACAACAGAACAAACAAGTGTCACTCAAGAGGCTGCAACCAGGTGTACAAAGTTATTGTGAAGTCTTTTTTTTGCAACTTCCTGTATTTTATTAAATATATATATATATATATATATATATATATATATATATATATATATATATATATATATATAAATAAATCTCCTTATGCAAGCATCTAAGGAAGACATGATTTGTTGAGAGTGGCAAATTGACAAATCTTGAAAATCTTCTGGGCGCAAATAGCACTTAAACTAGCTAAACTTAATTTCATAATGTATGGACATGATACAGGAGGTGATGGGAAATGTATTTAAAAGCTGCAGTTGTAAAGGTCAAAATCCGTGATTACAGAAATTGCTCTGTGTGACAGAGTACTTTGCAGGTAGAGGAAAAAACATTTAAAAAATTTTATTTTAAATTCTGATGAATTCATACCTGAAACAAAAAAGTGAATATTGCGCTGAGAAACAAAGCACTAATTGGACACCAAGCAGCACACACTGTATGACAGGAGAAGTGCATTCAATGCCATGTGGCCCAATTCCCTCAAACTATCACACCAAACTTTGTCTTTCCATTCGACCTCTGTGTAATCAACTTTTCTGGTGGAACTTTAGTGGTCGACTCGGACGTTCTTCTTACACTTCAGTACAGTTGTGAGGATGACAAATTTCTGGGCTAGTTTGGAAGGCAGAGTGCTGCAGGGGAAGGTAGTGGCCAGTCTGCGATGGGGGGCCAACCAGATGAAAACTCATTTGGAATTCAGCACTGCAACATTGCCATCTTTTGGCCAGACTGTATACTCTGTAAAATCCGAGGGATACTCCATCTCCAAACCCATACTGTGGTCCTGAGGCAGCTTGACACAAAGGTACGTAATGGATTTATTCTTTACATCGAGAGAGGATGATAACACGATAAATAAAGCAGTCTGATACGGTTGTAAATACTAACTAATTATATTCTGTGAAAACTACAAGAATATTGACTGACATGTTTTATAGATTATATTTTCTCTTTCAAAGCAACACAACCTACAGTATATATCACCTATGATTTAAAATGTGGCAGTCCGCAGCCCGCAAATAACAAAAGTCTACTTCCTCAATGTAACTGGACATTGTGTTCTGTGCTATTTCAACGCCATGTTTCAAGTATCGCATTACCCAGATTTAATATGATGGCTTGTAAAAAGAAGTGGACACATTTTTGCTTTTAATCCATCATCTACTCTTCTGCTGGGAGCAAATTGGCAAATATGTGGTGAACAGGAAAGCTTGAGTGGGTATACTTGTCCTCTACCTGAATAAATATTTGTCTGAAGCGCCCATGCTGTCCTGTTTTCCCACGGTGGTGTATGGGACATCATGGATTAGCGAGAGGATGGGCTGTGACAGAGAGTGACAATTCATCCCTTCATCCCCCCTAACTGACATGTCACATTCTCTGATGACTTTATTGTGCTCCCTGTCACTGCACTTAATCTGTGTGTCAGTCAAGCCAGAGCAGCCCAAACCACCACCACCTCCAGACAGCAGAGCTAATACCCACCCTTTTAATGACATTAGATTTGGAGTAATGCCATTCAGTATAGCATTGATATTATCTTCTATTTGCATCATTCAGCCAGTGACAGAGCCAGAGCTTGGCCGATAGAGAGCTGGTCATTTCCCCATCCATTTCCACTAAGATGACAGATGTCAAGATGGAAACTGGTTATTATTTACTGTTGCTTTTTTTATCACAGACAGACATGATGTCTCACTTTACTCCAAGCTGTCAGCCAATGAATCAAAACCTTGTTTTGTGATATTTGAAGAACAGCATACATTTTGTTTCTATTGTATTTATTTATTATAAAAAATAACTGTAAGGAAGCAAAATAAGAGTGCTGATTGACAAAAATCAAACACTGCACGATTTAAGTTGAATACATTTACCTGAACTTTTTAATGAATAAAAACATCAGTTGTATCTTTGCAAGAAAGACACTGAAGCAAATCATCCTCATTTACTTGTCAATCACTTTAACTTGATAATTAATTTTGTGTTCTGCGGAAAAGTCTCACTGAAGGGCAAGTAATAATACCTGCTTCGGCCTGCCAAAACCTGCTCAGGAAAATATTCCCTCTCTCAATAAGTGTCTGTACTATCGTCTTCAGGTGCTACGATGATATTATAATGAACGTGCCACAAATGATTTTGAGTGATTCAAAGTCCCTCTGCTTTGTGTTTGGTCCTCCTGTCATTGAGAATGAGTAAGCAGCAGTACCAGCCTATCAGTATTAGAGGTAACAACATCTTTTCTTCTCTTTTACTGACAGTGCATTTTCTCTCCCATCAGAGCTCCAGTGCCTAATTAAATGTATTTAGCATCATAAATATTCCAGGGGGACAGGTTGACACAATGAATTAATGTCTTGCCTCAATACCAGAGCCTCTCTATTGGCTGTGGAGAGAAAGTTAGCCCAATGCCAGGTAAATGCTGCTACGTGCATGTCTTGTTATAAATTAGTAGCACATTTGTTTTCTAATACTGTGGAACTGAAAACACATTGATACTGATTATGTCACAGGGCTAGAATAACCACTAGTAACATCCACTGTGAGTGAACAAGCAGCAACTGATAGTAGATACATTTTATTGTTGTAATTGGATTCATCTTTTTTTTAACCATTTCTTTCTTTATTGTTTTTTTATATTGTGGTTAAAGAAAAAGTTTGACATTTTGGGGAATGTGGTTATATGCTTTCTTGCGTAGAGCAAGATGAGGATCTCTCATATATTTCTGAGAAATATAAAGTGATAGCCAGCAGCATGTTAGCTTAGCTTAGCACAAAGGCTGGAAACAGGAAGAACTAGCCTGCCTCTGTCCAAAGGTAACAAATTCCACCTATCAGCACCTCTACAGCATTTTATTTAATCCACGCAAAAAGCAGTGTCACTGTGAGGTTGCCTGGATACCAGCAGAAACTGTGCATTACCAATACAAAACAAATAGTAAATACTAATACTAAACAGTCTGGCGGCACCTAACACCGCTCAACACCGCGTGTGATTTTGACATGCTGGTTTAGCCAAAACCCAGTTTCCAGTTTTTGTGCTACGCTAAACTAACCATCTGCTGGGATAGCATCAGACGAGGGTTATCCTATCGAACATACAGTTCCTTGAGATTACAGAGAGCACGATTAGCTTCTCTACGTGATTGATTATTTGGTTCAAAGAAGTACTATCTCTACCCTCAGTGGCTGTCCGTGTCAGTGTTCACCAGCCATAAGCCACACAATGCTGCTAGCTCACTGGTTTTCTGTGGTTGAGCCCCAGCTCACCTTGCTGGTATTCACCAGTGCCCTCTGCTTAACAATGCCCTCCACAAGCCCCGAAGGAGGACAGCAGGGAATTTTGGATGACATCCGGCTTTAAAAGCCCTTTCCAAGTCCTCACCCTTGTAGAGGGAAACGTTTCGCAGCTTATTTTCCTTGCATGGGCAGCGAGGAAAAGTGTACTAGTCTCTTAAGCCACCACCAGAACAAATAGGTAGCTGCCAGACAGGGCTGAGGGGGCTGGAGAGGATAGAATTACGCGTTATTATGTTCATTTTAAATCTAGATATTTTTCCTAATTTTCTCACATTTCCTCTTGCCTGTGAAAACGCAAAGACATCACTTCTCTTCCTCCAACACGTGTAATTGCAATTTGCAAGAGCTAAACTAATTTTACGACACAGGAACACCTGTATTCATCTCCATATTAATAGAAAACAGGAAGTATAAATCCCAATTTTCCAGCAGCAGTGTCAGTGAAGATGTTCCTTGAGGGAGAAGGCTGTCTCCTCTCCATTAAAATATTGGTGTTCTCCCCCCGCTTTCCCTATACAGCGTCCCTTCTGAGCCGAAATCAGATATCATAATTATGAATGGCACCAAATCTACATCACTGGACTTGACACTTTTAATATACATATATGTCAATGCACATTTAAGTTTCCACTGTGAAGGTGTTCTCCATGTTGAGTTATAGTGCTATGTGGCGCCGCTCTAGAATACAGGCCCCTGTGAGTCTCATTTAGCTGTGGCGAAGGGAGGTTCATTTGGATTAAGAGCAAGTGCAATGCCTGAAATATCTTTTAGAAAAGTAGAGAACTAACTTTTCCATTACTCCTGAAGCCACTAAAATTCTCTTAATCTAACACAGGCATCCTCAGCTATTAACAGAGGGGGGAAACTGGTCACCATTATGAATCCACATTAACATTTTAATACAAGGGGACATTTTGTGTTATCCTCTTAAACACATCTATGCATATCATTTTATTTTTTTATACTAATGATCATTAAATTTACAAATTTAACTATGTGATGGTTAATGAGTGTGAGTCTGACTCTGGGCTGAATCTGTGCTCCTGCATCCCTCTCCTTGTGTGTCATTACACCATGGACAGGGAAGCGCAGGAGCCATTGTCAGGTCAGGCACTACAAAGCTACGGCTGATGTAGGTGCTCTACGTTGCCTCATTAGTAACAACATGAGCAGTGGTCTAATGAACTTAAGACAATGCTAATTAATGGAAGAGAACAAAGGCTTAACATTTTTAGAAAGTGTGAAGCACTGAGTCTGCTTGTATGACAGCGTTTAAGCCACCTTAATCCGCTTGTGATGCGGCGCATGGTGCCTCGACCTCGCAGTGGTGGGGCAGGTCAGAGGGAGCCGCTCCATACCTCAGCTGATATAGTCACCTGTGACAATCCTTTATGGGCTGATAAAGTAAGGGAAGTCTCTCAAGGAACAGTGCAGTGACTTGGCGGAGGGTCTCCCCGGGGAGCAGGTGTCAGGGTTGTCTATCAGAAGCCTGAAAGGAGAAAAGGGACGTGTTACCGGGCTCTATTGTATCCCGGTTGTCATTGACTGATCGGGTCCATTTAGCTGGCTTTCACAGTGAATGAAACCACCTGAATAGATGAAAGCGAGACAGCCTTCCCGACAAACAAGGAGCCCTGGAATATTCATGGAGGATCTGTGAGGAAAAGATTAATGTATTAGAAATTAAAATGGGGCCCGGACGTATGATCTTGCTCTAACACTTGGCCAGACCTGTGTCACCCGCCGCTAGCGCCTGAAGTCGGCACATGCCGCTGCCAAGGTGGAGAGGAATCATTAAGCACCCTGCCATTGTGTGAGCAGAATAATCAAACTTCACCCCCCCATTCTTTCCCGCAGCACTGACAATGAATAATTCTGGAGCCATTTGCAATGTTAACGGCACCTATCTGGGCCATCCATGCCTTTATGATAAGAGCTCCAAATATGCATTTCAACAGTCTGAACAGAAGCTGCTTCACCGGCATTTCAAAGGACACCTGTCAGTCATCTGAAAGAGCTGTCAGTCTCTGTCACGCAACGGTGCCGGTGAAATGGCCCAAAAGATAATCTTTACTCCCTCTCTTTCTCTCTCTCCACCTCTCTCTTTCATATCAGAGCAGTTACATTTGCAATAGAGTGACAAGTGATTTACACTGGAAAATGGATTGTGTTTAAACTGAAAAAGGGGGGGGTTATTCTTTTAGGCTGCGTTATTCTTTGCCGGTGTACAGCTGTATCAAATATGCTATCATAAATGTGATCTTGGCTACACTGAATGTCATTATGTTTGATACCATGAGCACTAGACGGGCTACTGAGCTCAAAGGTGGATTTGATAATTCCTATCTCTCTAAACAGAGCTCTGTGTCTATGAGGAGGTGGAGCCGAGACACGTGGGATCAAACAGGTTTGTGTTTCCAAAAAGTTTGACCTTTTGTTGTTTTTAAATGGAATGGGACTTCAAACTCGGTTCACTTCTATGTGGTTTATCTACCATGCTATACAACACTGCCCTGTTATATCGCTATTGATTTATACTAAATAAAATCATTTTCATCATCATTTTACACAGAAAAGACATAATTGATTTACTATAAACCAGTTTGTTGCAGATTGTTATTGCATGGCCACTTTATTGGCAAGGAGACAAGTGAAGCTCTCTACCCCTCCACATGTAGGCCAGTAATTTGTTAAGCACGACTAACTTGTGTGCCACCAGCTGTTGGTGATATTTACAGATGAGTGCAGAGGATGCGTTTGGACCGAGGCTTGCAGGGCCAGACCAGCGCTAGACCCAGTCCCACTTCCCTTATGGCCACTCCATGGGTGAGGACTGCCAACACCGACCACAATACCATACAATCACAATACAGAGGCGCAGAGAATAAGACAAAACTACATTTTACTTCAGCTGGACAGCTTGCTGGCTCAGCGGAGCAAAGAGTAAGCCATGTGCTCATGATACTGTGAGTCTGAATCTGGAGAATGACCTTTATGACAAGTCATCCTCTCCAAAATCTCCTCTGTCACCCTCCAAAATGTACTATGCAATAAAGTAAAAAAGAGCCACTGTAGGGATGGCCCAGCTGTTTCCCTGCAGTGCACCACTCTCCCAATCACAAAGAGATCACAGCTAAATTGTGGAACATTATATCATGCATACCAGACATCAGTAGCACATTTTGATCACTGAAGTCCACTAAAACTGCCTGAAACTGTCTTCAATGTGCTTCTGGGAACTCTGCCAACCGCCAGAGTCACTTTAGTTCATCCAGCACAAGCCTATACAGAGCTCTGTGGAAACCCTTATGCTTACTCATTCAAAATTCTTTGTTGTTTTCCAGCAAACCAGGCCATTTCCACACAGAACAAACAGCAATTTGACAAGGAATTTCAGATTTCGGGCACTCCTCTTTGTCACATAGTTTCCACACCATGTCCGTTCCTTCAACAATCTCCTCATTGTCGCTCAAGGAGGACATGGTTCAAGAAGTGAGTCACTCGATGAATGTTCACTTTCATTTCAGAGCGCAGTAGGCTGGCATAATCCCTGATACTGAACCCTGACTCACCAGGTCTTTTTTAGATGGAGCGTTCTGTCCGTCTTCCTTTGTGAAAAAGGACTTGCACTTGCACTTTTGACTCGATAAAGTTCATCCACACGCTCCCTGATGAAATTTGTGTCAGAAAGACAACAAGGCTGTTGTGAACAAAAACATTATGAGGAAACCTACTGAAGACAAATGAGCACACGTGCGAATAACTCACGAGTGAATGAAATGTTATGAGTTAATCAAATGAAGTGAATAAAAGGAACAAAAGCGAGTAGTTATCTTTTTTTCCTCCATTTTGAAATCCTCACACAAATGAATGTCAATAGATGTGCTTGTACAACAGCTTTCTTACAAATTATTCAGTGACTACAATTTTGCAGTTGAAAAAGTCACACACGGAAAGCCATTTACCTGAGTCACAAATGAGTGTGTAATTGAGTCCTTAGGGAAAATAACTCAGCTTAACTACTGGAAATAATGTGTAAATTCAATACATTTCCTAATGAGCTCATTTGAGTTTGCTGCAATTATATTTGCTAGTCAAGGCGCAGATAGGATTCTGCAGCTGAGTTGAGGTGAATAAAACCAGCTCCCTTGTATTCATTAAAATTAGCATATGGACCTGTCAACACTTCTCAGAGGCGCGTTGTAACAATGCCATTTAGCCCTGCATCAAGCACTGCCAGTGGAATGAATGCATGTGGTGGGTAAATGCCTCCCCACCCCTAGCGACAGGGGTGGAATAGGACTGGCAATGCTGGCTCTGACGCACAAAAGAGGCTGCGTTTTAACAGCCAGGCCCTGGCCTCTGACCAGGGGCCATCCACATCAACACTGCTTACACTCCACCATACCTCCCAGCTACTGGCCCAGCCGACCAGCTCTATGTACACATGGAGACAGACAGGGAGAGGAACAAGGCTGGAGAAATGAAGACTGTGTGTGTGTGTGTGTGTGTGTGTGTGTGTGTGTGTGTGTGTGTGTGTGTGTGTGTGTGTGTGTGTGTGTGTGTGTGTGTGGAGGTGGGCAGACGGTGGTGGGGCCAAGGAGCAAAGAGAGGGAGATAGAAATAAAGATGGGTCTCTGCATAGCAAGTCTCTGTATCTTCCCTTTAACAGCTTTCTATTGATCGTCCTTGACAAAGTGCATTTTTCATCTTAATAACACCCACTTATATAATGTATATTCTGAACAATTATGTTCTGTAAATAACCACAGTGTATCTCCTGATAAACTTAAAAAACTATTCTTATCAAAAGGTTTCAGGAAGGAGAGGCCCATGGGAAAAAAAGACCCCCTTTATTGTTGTTTGTCATCATTACACTGAAGCTGCCAGTGAGAGAAGGTATTGTTGCTCAGCAGAGCACACAAGGCCCTCGTTGCATTGTTGTGCCAGGATTTTAAAACAGGCACGAGTTATCAATAGACCACAGACTATTCGACTCACTCAGCTGTGCCTCTCGATACACTTCAGAACCTCGCATGCTGAACAGCCAGCTATGATCTCACACAATTGGGCTGCTTAACTGACAAGCACTTTGTTTCCAGATGGATCCGGGTCTATGTCTAATGGACAGACGGTACCATCACTCCACAGCCTTCTGACTTCCTTTTAGCTCTTTATTCTTTATGAAGAATAGGAACTGAATATACATTATCAGTTCGATGGCACTATTCCAATTAATGTAAATCTCATTAGAATTTGCCATTTTGGATATAAGAAGCCACACTGTATTAAGACATAATTAACTTTGCGATTTGCTTATGACAGCAAAAATGGAGCCAGTGAATTCAGCCCCATGAAAGAGGACAGAGGAATAAAAGAAATGGCGAAGGAGAAGACAAGGCCTCAGCTGTGACTACCTGGAGCAGAAAACCGAATGTAAAGGCCTTAGGCTGGCTTTGATATTTCCATCTTTCGTTTGTCTGCTATGACCTGGACTACATCTAACAGACCTAGACTGGAGGTCAGTAGGAATCAAGGGAGAGGAGAGGAGAGGAGAGGAGAGGAGAGGAGAGGAGAGATTAAGATTAGGGCCACACACTGTCCACTACACAGAGTTTTCCTCTCCCTCCCTATTTAACTCACACCCACCCACGCTCATTATAGTTACCTTTTGTCTAGTATTTGGTGCCATTACCACTCCCACTCCAGCACTAAAAGAACTGGGACCAACTTTATTCTGTCAGGGTGCTTATTAAAAGTTTACATATTCACACTTCTGTGACTCTTAATGAGGATGGAGGGAGGCTTGTCATCACTTTATGACAAGCTATAGGTAATAAGGTGTAGATTAATTAAGAAAGCTGCCCTATAGTTTGGGCGTACCAACTCAAGAATCAATGTATTGTTGGAGAATGGCATTAACAAATGAGAAATATTAGATATTACGTCTAGTATAAAGCATACATACAAAATAAGAAGACTGTCTTTGTCTTGGCTGGCATGCATTTCACAAGAATACAGTAAATATAAATAATAAAATGTCTAAAACGTTATTGAGTACGCACACAAAAAAAATCTACAAAAGGTTTAAAACTTCCCAGCACGACTGACCAGGGTTTAACAATGTAACTGGTTTACATGAAAGAGGCAGTGTTTGTAATTAAAAGTAAATCAGTTAAGATAATCACTATTTGCTGCCGAAGCTACAAAGTAACACTAAATTGTGTAACTGTGGATGTAAGTAGATTTCAAGAAAAGAACAAGCTTGATTAATGCTTAAGCTTTAGTGTAGATCGTGAACAATAAGTAGTTGGTTATTCAAATTAATCAGAAACTATTTTGATTAGTCACGTCAAGGCTCTGCAGTCCAGCATGCCGTCCACAAACTACTGCGAACGTTGCCTGTGAAGGGAAGGGTTAACATCTGCTCATGGTGGAGCTTTTGGTTCTATGATGCTGGATAGCGTAATGATTAACAATGCATCATATTTGAATTGGTATATATTGTGGGTCAAATCTAAATCTGCAACGTAACCAGTACATTTTTTCGTAGGATACATGGTAAATAGAAGTCTATACGGCTGTTGCATATTTTTAAGTGCTTTTAGTAAGTTATGTCAGGGTATAATGATTTTGAATGGCAACATAATTAAATATTGTTCATGAGGCACTTTTTTTGCCTAACAGTACAGTCGGTTTCTTCTTCTTCTGTTGAACCAGATTGGTGGCCTATTTCACTGGTGTTTCTAACCGTGACGTGTGTGTGTGACGCAACTATGTCATGTCAGGTGTATTGCAAAGGATCAACAGAAGTGCAGTGGTGAGTGTAAAAGTGTTTGCATGAGCTGGTCTCCAGGAGACTGCCAGCTATACAACAACCACTAGAGGCCAAGCAGTCTGCTCATTCTAAACAGGCATGTTTTTCAACAGGCACCGCACTAGTACAAATCATTATTGGGTGCAGCCCGTCCTCATTTTTGTAATAAAAACACTTTCTTAAGTCAACATTATGAGATGATTTCTGTTCACAAAGACAACCGCTCTCCTCAGCTTCAGTGATGGGAGGAAGGGGCAAAAATATTTTCACACTGAATCAAAAACCATCAGAAATTCTACCAGATGTCAAATCTAACAATGCAAAATGTTGCTTTTGTCAGTGACTTTTCATACTTATGTTGTTTAAGAAAATATACTGTGTGTCACTCTACAGCAAAAACAAGCGCATATCCCACCGACTAATATTCCCACAGGCAAACAGTCTGATGTTGGTCATCTAATGTGCTTGTCAAAATAAAAATGGTGCAAAACTGTCAAATGCTATATTCATTACAGACAGACAGACAGACAGACAGACAGACAGACAGACAGACAGACAGACAGACAGACAGACAGATAGATGATTGTATATTTGCATATGGGTTCATTGTGTCATGGAACAGATGCAGGCTGACGATGAATCAAACATCAAACAAACCAATAAAACTGGTATAACAGAAAGCTTGGAGAACCGCTATTTAAACTCTACAACAAGAGTATAAAGTTGCTTGATGGATGAAGTCTGGCTACTGCATGGGAATTTAACTGCATTTTAAATCTGCCATAGCTTTCAATGACAGCTCACAACCGTTTCTCAAAACATGTTTTTGTGTGTAGAGTAATACAGCCGAGCTCAAATTTCTCTCGTCCCTTCAAGCGCAAAATACAAAAGGCCTGGGCTGCCACCACCTGATTCAATCAAGTGTGTTACATTGTATACCCATGGGCAACAAGGCAACTTGTATTTTAATTAATAATGTAATACCCTGGTCTCAAAGCCTTGACCCCTGGCATTCTTGCTGCTTTTTTGTAAATACTCTCAAGATCCCAGCAAAGGTGCTGGGAGCCTTTTTCTACACACTCATGCAACTGGATTTGATAAATAAAGCTTGAAACTAGCACTGTTGCATTTTGAAGCACTATGTGAGTGAAGATAATTTCGCATTATGTGAAAGCTTAGGAACAAAGTACACTGTGGCACATGCCATTAACTATGGAAAAGATTAGTCAAAGAAAAATAATCACTAATACTAGAGAAGGATGGGGAAGGAGAAGAAAAAATACACCCAGTACATTAGAAAATGTATTGGGTTGAGAAAACATCCAATGTACGCATAGTACATGGTGTGAATGAAAGTTAATGTTAAGGGCTATGAAGACAGACACATGGCCGTGGGTGCTATGTTGTGAGGAATAACATGCACAGTGAAGGGTAAACGCACGCTTCTTTGGAGATTCTGGACCGGAAAGGAGCCTGAGGGAGCTCAAGGGCTTGTGGGGTACAGGCTGTATTCAACCTTTCTCTGCAGCCACACACACCACAACAACAGGAAATGATGGCACTTTTACAGTATGCCATGAGAAGTACTGACTCATTTGTTCACACTAACAAACATGTTAACTAAACATATAATAGGAAATGATTGACTGACTTGCATCAAGTCACATAAAACCTCAAAAATGGCTGATGCACTGCAGCCACGATTTTAGCCATAGAGATGTGAGGCAATTAATGTATATGCATATGCAAAAAAAAGATAAATTACCTGCCAATAATATATATACAATTAATATACAGTACATCGTTTGTCATTTTATCAAAGGGTGTTTTAAAAGTATTCATATTTTTTAAACCACAGCTGACAAAATATCAAACAAGCAAGTATTTTAAAAATATTTTCTGAAATCACAATTTTAATTTCTAATAGAACAAACATTTTAATTAGCTAACATGAGCTCAGCCACGAGTAAATCTAAAGTGATTATTCCTGCCCTTAGAGAAAGGCTGTCTCCCTGCGCTCTGTCAAAAGGTCAATTATGGCCCCAAACCGGCATGCAGTGACAGTGACCTGGAAGCGCTACTGATGACCCCACATCCAGGGGCCCAAAAGAGTTGATCATCTAACATGCAGGCTGCCCGGAGCCATGGAAATCTGACATTTGTCCTTATTCAAATGAACACAAACAATATGCATCTCATGCCTCTGCCTAACCTGTGCCAAATCTAAGGCACAGGGACCAGCAGTCTTAAAGCATTGTCCTCCAATCCAAGTCCATGCCCTTCCCTGTGAATATAGCCACACAGCAATCACACACAGAGCCTGCAGTAAGAGCGGACTGCAAAGAGGCGCCATCGTCACCAGCATCTACACTAACACTGGGCATTATTGTTCTTGTCTACAGGGGTCACAACATGGACTGGGGTCATACAGGGAAGGAAAATGTTCAGGGTGAGAACAATTAAAGTTGTGTGTACTGCTAAAAAAATAAAGAAAAAGAAGGATTCATATTTTCTTTGTGACCATTTCTCATGTTGATGTTGCTCTCATCTAATATGTAAATCCTTAAAGAAGCAATAGAATACAATAAATACATGATTAGTGTCTGCTGGATGCGTAAATAGAAAACTGCAGGGATGACGTATAGTTATGACTACAAACAAACTACACCACGGTCACATGAGGGCGAGTAAACTCAACAAAGCTGTGAAGGCGGACTAGTCAGCATGATGATGTTGTTTATGGGCTCATTTAGCCACTTGTTAGCTTCCACTTGTTTAGGACAGAAAAGCTTCAATGTTCACGAGAGGGGTATCTACTGACAAAATGTATATCATAGAACAAAAGGTTAAAATGTGTGTGACCTCAGAGCTTACTTCATGGCATCTAAGCAAACAACCATTGACTTTATAATGAAGGAACCAAAAGTTCAAAAGTAAAAATGTCTGGGTTTTAGGACTAATTTTTGGAGACTTTTAGGTTTAGGTGTTAACTAGTTTTCCATATTAACTAAAAATGTGATATGTCAGTGGTGGTTTTGTAGCTTAATTCTGGTGCCCCCAAGTAGCCAAAAAAGCAGTTACTGTATGGCTAAAAAAATTATTTATCTTAATCTTAGTTAAAGGATGAGGCTGATGTTATTCCTTATTTATTGTACTGTCAACAAATCCTATGAAACATGAACTACATGTTGATCACAATGAAAGAACATGTCACCGAGTGCACATGTGGCTCACGGATGTGGTCTTACGAGTTTTCGGAGAATAAAGCTGGTCTATGGTGCAGAGTATTAAGATGTATTGCACAAACAATATTTCAAAGATCAATTCAATGTTGCCGTTGGTCTTTTTTGTCGACAATATAAAACATATGACTACACTATTCCTTAAAATTTGGTCAAATAGGACAAATATCCATAATGCACTGTCCCTTCATGCTGTAGCCAACATGAGCCAGTTTACTACACTGGAGTAAAAAGCCTTGCAAAAACCCCTCTATAAGAAGGTTATTGCCGTAACACCGGTGTATACTCAGTAAATTCCCCCTGAATAGCGCTTGCCTGAAGCAACACCTACCGTAGTAAATGCTTATCCATGTGGACTTCCCATCTCATGCTGTTTTGTCTGTGTGTGCAGAAGGTAGCAGCCTGGGCTGGAACTGTGTGACACAGAGCCAGGGCTCTCATGTCTTCAGGGCGTTCCACAGAGCATGATCATGAAAAGCAGAAACATGAAGAAAACTGCAAAAGGTTGAGCCATGGAAACGTCTTTCTTCTGCACGTCAGTTAATTTCCTCTTTTTCCCTTTGGTTCCACATCACTTTTCTATTATGTTTTGAACACAGTGAAAACATAATACAAATCATGCTGCTGGAAAAAAAAGAAAATCTAATCATTACGCCCTCAAATGAAAAAAATGGATACCAGTGAAAAATGTTAGGGAATTGTTATTTTTCACATTCTAATTCACATCACAAGGAACCGAAAAGAAACACATGCTGTATATCAGATTGGTTTGGTGCCTTTTGCCCCGAGCCATGCAGCACACAGTGATGTTAGTTTTAAATACAGATTGCTGGCAATAACAAAAGAGAGGAGACCATGCCTGCCACATAGGCCCGGTCTGGAGTACCTCACATTGCCGGCTGGCCAGGACAGCTTCAATCAAAAAGCTCAAATAAATGTACTTCTTTGGGCTCTGTCAACTGTAAACTGTTATTGATCCCAACAAATGAAATGTGTTCACGTTGATCGATCAAACACATTATCTGTGTTTTCCAGTCTATTACCAGCCAGTGGAAACTCAGGAGGCATCAATAAATAGAGCTGGGTCACCCGGGTAGATTCCGTTCAAGCTAGAAGAGCTGTAAAAATAGGCGACCACACATAAGCACTTGTACTTAAAGGTAATGGACCTGCATCCTGACTAAACGCTAAGTGCCTGGGGTGTCTAGATGTGGAAAGCACTTCTGTCGCACCTTCAAGGTCTAGAGACACTTGTGTATGTACTGTATACTTGCCCTCCTCTCTTCTGCCCTTGCTAATTCCCCTCTCCTCCCTCACACACCAACATATGAAAGCCTTCCAGCTGGCACCCAACGCCTGTACTTGGCAGGTTGAGGAGGGGGGGGGGGGACAGGACATGAGAATTAAACCTATATCTCCCCAGCTACCAGTTCCCAAATATCAGTGGAGTCCAGCACTTCACCAGGGACTGATGGGAGGAAAGCATGTCAATAAAACAAAAAGCTTTTTCTGGCACTAGTCCTCTCAACTGCTCTGCTCGCTGCTTTCACAGGAGTTACGTTTTCATAAGGAAGTAGGTACAAATGATCACATGTGAGGAAGGGACCCATCTCCCAGTTGGATGACAAAGTGATGCGTCTATGCTTCGTTTAATGTGCGTTTCAATCACAAAAATGTACCTGGTTTTCCGCAGAATTATAAGTTATCACTGTGACCGAGACTGTTGCCAGTTTTATTAGATACACTTCACTAAAAATGATGCAGTCGAAAGCAACGGTTTCTGCAAAAAATCCTACCTTCATGAAGGTTATGAAGCTCAGGCTTTGTTTAAACTGTATGAGCGCCGTTGACTCAACTTTATGATAATTCCGGAGATTGGTGGAATTGGTGGAAATGTATTGCAATTTATTCAGATGTATTTATATTATTTAATCAAACCCAATTGATATGAATGCAATATACACTCCTAAATATAACACAAATGTAATTTGTGGTAACTGAGTGTAAGTTGCAGTCTTACGTGAGATCTGAAAGTGTTTTTTCTCTTAGAAATATCTGAGGAAAATGGTTTCTCTTACCTTCAAATTGACAGGACAAAAAAATCAGTGTGGAGTACTGCACGGCATAAGGAATTCTATCTGATCAGGAGAGTAACATCAGACAACTTTTTAAAATCATAAAACAGCTACAGTATGTTATGTAGAAAACGTGTATGCTATATGCGTGTATGCTTTCCAAGTTGTTCTTGTTTTCCCGGAGTGAACTTCACAATCCTCAGCTGAACTACTAAAACCATCTTCTGTCCTTTTGAATTTCTTCAGACAAACAGGAGTGACAGGTAGTCCACAAACTAAAGGCAGCCTAACTATAAAATAGGAATATCCGCCTCTCTACAGTGATAGAGCAGCTCTGATAGCTCCTTTATTATGGAAAATTATTTTAAACAGCATAAAACGGCAGAGGCTCATTTTTTCCATGTTTCTGCGACTATCATTCCAGCTATTGATAAGAGGTCTAAATTTATTGCAGAATAATTCTGCAGGAAAAGAGATAAAAAGTTGCTGAATAAAATATGAGGCGAAGGCTGTAAATTGTAGCAATGCATATCATTTCATTCAAATGTAGGACGCAATTACCATCTGCTACACTCATCAGTCCCCTCCTTTATGACTTAATTATATGTTTAATGCTATCAGATCAAGGAAAGGGCAAAACAGATGAATGAGGAAGAAAAAGAAAAGATTCCGCAACAAGACAAAAGGCAGATGAAAAGTAACATAAAAGGATGGAATTGATTTCATTCACCAGGAAATAGAAAAAGTTAATTTAGATACAATGTTCCCTCATCTCCTGTGCCTTTGTAAGATAATGTGCCCAGTGTGTTGCCATTAGCTCGCCTACAAGGCAAACAAAAGAAGTCAAGTTCTTCAATGTCTTCCTGCATTAATTTTGACAAGACGGAAAATTGGTGAATAGCTCAAAGTGTCATACGATCATTGCAATAATCAATGCGTTATCTTCATAAAACTTAAGGTTTAGCAGAAGCGAGTCATAGAAGACGACGACAACTCAATGTATTCTGTTAAAGTCCGTTTTAAATGACTCCATTGCCAGGGGACAATGAAACTTCACAATACGGAAACTTTTTGTTTGGATGCAAATGGTGTACGGCAGTGTTCACAAAGACAACTAGGGTTGTCCAAATGGCTGTGGGGTAAAACACTAGCCAGTGGGCATCCCAGGTGCCAGCGGGCACTGTCCTAACTGTGTACCTTTGGCCAGAACTCATTATAGGGTGACATTTAGGACTGCTGCTGTCCATGCCAAGTCAGCCCTCTGGATTGAGACAAATTATGTAGTTATTTTTTATGTCAGACATTAAGTCATGTCCAGTGGGAGCCGAATCAGTACCACCTTCATGTCACCTGGGGAGAAAAAATTGATAAAGGCTCTTTAAACCAGGGCGTTATTCAACTTTTGGGAGAAGTATTTGCTCTTACAAAACAAGATTTAATTTAATTTTGATCTGTAGTGAAGATGCTTTCACAATTTTATGAAATATTAGATCAGAAACAAACAAAATGTCTTCTAATGTACTTATTCTCACAGTAAACACTAAATAAAAGTCCTGTTCAGTGTGTCTTATCCTTGCTCGCTTTCTGTGGATCCTAGAAAAACTAAGATACAGTCATGTCGTGAAAGAAATGTTCTACCTGTACGCTGGAGAAGTTGCAATCCTTTGCTCCATTTCTTCCAAGCCTGAAGAAAAAGACAAAATGAACAGAATTAGTGAAAAGCCTACAATTAGCCCCCATTAAAGCCACACAAAGATTTATCATACAAAAAAACACTGTATGCTAGGATATAAACAATGCACCTTCTCCTATGCCACATCGATGGGTGTATTTTATGATTAACATATATGTACACACTTATTTATATCCATTAAAAACAAATAATATTTCAGTTGTGCACGTCAATACTACACAAGCTTATTTGTTCAATGTGTGGATATATTGCATTGGGAATAAAGCAACATGAGTTCTTGTTGCAGATTCCTCCATGAAGCCAAATGAACCACCAGATAGTGCGCAACATGAGCAGAACTAAAGCTCCATCTTGTGGACTGAAACAAGTACAACAACGGGGCCACTCGAGCTCCCAAGGCTTTTCCATTTGCAGGTTTGGAAACAGATTTGCTTGCATTAAGCCCTTGGAATGATCAAATATGTATAAGATGATATGAAAAAACAAAAACAAGGCAATAATTAGGTGTGTAAGTCAGTGTGAGTATAATTACACAGTATCTGTTTGAGAAAAGAGTTAAATAAAAATCCAGGAAAGCGATACATATTCACAATACATATTTGATGGTTCTTTCATTTAGTGGGAGAATCATTTTTGATTTGAGGATACCATTAATTTGTCAAACAGAGGACATAAGAAGCTAAACAGAACAATTAAACACAGATGAAACAGTTGTTAAGTGAGCAGTCTGCACGCACTTGCAGGTATCTCACAAAGCATGAAATGCATCAAAGTTGTTTATCTGTCTTGTATTAGTGGGGAAATTATAGATAATTGCTCATTTAATGTATTCCAAGTAAAGCATTACTACAATGCATATGCTGTGGATATTTTCCATACAAACTTCAAGATGCAACAAACTAAAAAAAATAGGGTGTAATTGATTATAAGTTAATTGTGCAAAGGTCTCCCTGATGGAAACCATCTGTCAAAACAAGCTGTACATTCACTAATTCTAATCATAATTAATTAAATGGCTAACAAATTACATACATCATAGTTAGTACAGGAGGGAAACTACCGCAGGAACTGTTATGAAACAAATTATCTTTAACAATGGAAGAAAATTACATCACATAACTAAATATTATTCTTGTTTCCGCAAGCCATATTTCTTAATGAATTCTCTAATTAATTTAATTCACACAATGTGCATAATTTGGAGCTGCAAATGTCAGTGGGTCAGACTTAACCATATTGTTGCTGGCTGTCTATTCCAACGAGTGCCATATTAGCACAACATGACCTCTATGTAAATTACACAGACCAACTGTTGTAATTTTAATTCCAGGGTGTAATTAACATGTTCTACAGATATCATACAAGTACATTTAGCTCATTTTACACATGCCGGTGTCAATGTCAGTTTTCCATTTGCCTTCATTTTCTGTAATCCCTTTGATGGGAAACGGCATCACGGCTTATGTTACAGATGTCAATTATGACCCAAAAAAAAGCCTTTTTTTTTTTATGCGTCTTGTATTAAGTGCTGAACTTTCTTGTCAGGGTGACTAGCCACTCTCAAAACTCAAGACTGCTGGAGCTGTGAGCATTTGAATTCTTACACACCTTTAACTAGAAATCATCAACTGAAGTGTGCTGAAGGCCTCAATTTATCATTTTCATTATTAATTAATCTACTGAATATCACTTAATTACATGGTCTGCAAAATTTAAGAAAATTATGAAAAAAAAAGAATTACAATTTCCCAGAACCTGAGGTAATGTCTTTCAATTGCTTGTTTGGTCCGACCAAAAAATAAAAATAAATGGATGTTCAAACCGAGAAAAGCAGAAAATCCTCAAATTTGAGAAACAAAAATGCTTGAAACCAGTAATCAATTGTGAAAATGAATGCAGAATAATAAATTAATGGACTTATCATTTCAGTGTATTCCATTAGTAAGAGAAGCCCATGCACATGTGTGTTTGCACATTGTTTTACTTCAGGTAACGCTATGAATGATATCCTGTGTAATTATACGCTTTTGCGCAACTTTCACTGCTGTATGCTCGGTCACCTCTGTATCGCTGCCGTTTTTCAAAACGCTGTGCCCATCCAGTTTAGAGAAAATACAATCAAATTTACCAAATGATGCCATCATGAGTGCGAATGCAGACATGGATGAATAAATGAATAAATTGCCCAGTGGATGGAACATATAAGCGAACACATGCATTGCAGGGCTCGGGGGCTGTCCTGAGGCCAATCATTTAGCTAACACACTAATGAAAGCGTGTGTAGTGTGGCTAAGGGCAGCCACCATGGGAGGCACCACTCCCCTCCCTCCTCATGTTGGGGAGCGTTAATAGGCTGGATGGAGCCAATGGAAGTCCCAGGAGAGGCCTGCTGATGAAGAGGAAAACCTGTCGTCGCCTTCACTAATCACTGCCTAATGGCTGCAGTAACACAGGTTTTACAAATGTGATTGTGCATGTGTGCGCCTGTGCACATCTGCCCGTTGTGTGTGTGAGAAATACTGGCGTTTTAAGATATCGGTAATTTCACTAGAATGTTCTTTGCCTATTGTCTTTATATGCTTGGTCGTGTGCATATTATGCTGCCAAAGATGTTTGGTAAAAATGCAATTTACATAACAAGTGTAGGGTCGTTGTGCTTTTCCAAGTATTGTTGGATTCTCCAACACCGAACTAGAAAATATGAAGATTTTGAGGTTTGTTTGTTTTGTTTTATCACTGTCAAACTGACCGACAGCTCTAAATACTGTAACATAATCTCAAAGGGAAATAATTTCGAGCTACAACGTTAAGCCGATTGATCGATTTGTCGATTAAGAGAAATTTAATCAGCAACTGTTTTGATAACTGATTGTCGTTTTTTAACTTCCACTCTATTGTGGGAGTGCTGAATATGTTGGCGTTTCGGGCTGTTGCTCACACAAACAAGTCATTTGAATACATTTCTGTCTTTTTTGAAACTGTGATGGACATTTTCAATTTTTTTACATTTTATGGACAAATTGGGCGAATGGATTAACCAAGACAATGAACAGCAGATTAAACAATAATGCGAATAATCCTTAGTTACAGTCCCTAATGAATATCTTCCTTACTGTTTATAGTAGGCTTAATATTGAACAATAAAGCAAGCCTAATTCTCACTATGATCAATTGAGAAAAAAATGTAATGTCTTTACATTAAATGTATCACGTTGTTGGTCAAACATATATTTATATAATAAGAAAATATATATATTTTTGAAATGCATCACAGTGAGCTGACAAGTCGTGATGTCAAATACAATTATTGACATTCCCTGGAATTAAAATGAGTAATAACTTCAGCCTGAAGTTTAGCATAGATTAAAGGATGAAAATAGCAGCTGCATTTAAAATGAGGCCAACAATATAATAAATGTGGCAACCCTGCATGAGCGTTATCTTACACGGGTTTGCATGTGGTTCAAATACAACTCACCTGTACTGAGTAATGTTAGCTATGACATTGTTTTCCGACAGCACACAAAGACTCTTGGTCAATCACAGCGGTTCATCAAGTTATACGACATTTAAAAGGTGCGTCGCCTTCATTGTTGGCTGTGCAGGATGAACTTGTTTGAGATCTTGCAACACGACACATGGTGACGTCATTGTTTCTGGGCGTTCAGCTTTATACAGTATGTAGCTTACAGGTTGACGCTGAGACCATTGGCTAGTTTATATACTTTTTCTCAACGTAAACGTTAAGCTATGCAACTTTAGGAAATCACTTCCGGTTTAGACCCACAGAATAAAGGGCTGTTCTCGGTTGCTTTTACTGGAGCTTTCCACCACATCACATAATCCTCATCAGCAGATTAGTTCAGTTACTGTGCAAATATGGGTGGTCAAACTTTCCATGACTTGGAGCACCAGCTGGGACTTCTCATCCATGTTGATTTAAAGGAGCAACATGTAACGTCTAGCCAGATGCTCCAAATAGGGGACAGCATTTCAACTAGGTCCATACACTATATTTATGGTCATCAGTTATAAAAAAAAATATATATATATATATATAAAAAAAAAAAAAACAGGGCAAGAAAAGAATACAACGGATCTGCAGAATAACATATTTTAATGTATATGTTGGGTGTCGGCACTATAGTTTACATTAGCCATCTGTGTGTTGGTGCCACTAACTGGGGATGGTTCACTTTATTGGATTAAATTCAGAGTATCAGAAACGAGAATACGACCCGCACCTTCGCCTCGTCGTCCCTGTAGCGACCAGCTCAGTAGCCAGATGTGCTCAGTGAGATGGACCCGCAGTCAGCTGACCCTAGATCAGACCCAGATGCTGGGGCTTTCACTGCTGGCTGAATTTGAGCTGACTGTTAACTGAAAGTCTTTCAGAGTTGCTCCCGCTCTCTTCCCGGCAGCTGGGAGGATGAAACGAAAACACAAGTAATTTTCTAATTTCTGCCACTTTGAATTTAATCCAATGAACAAACCATCAAAATGAGACCCTGTACCTGCAACTTGATGACAATCCCGGAGCATTTCTAATTCTTTGTTCCCTCATGTTTGACAGATTGGATGCTATATTGGCTAAATGTTGCCACTCAAGGTGCAAAACAGGACAGGCTGGGCTAGCGGTAACTGGAACACACAATGTCAACACTGTAATGTATGCATATCCTACACATTGACCTTTCAGGCCTGGGAAACAGCAGTTCGAATCAGTCTTAACTCAAAGTCCACTTGTTTGCTAACTTTTCAACCGTGTCATCAGCCGAATGATTTCTGAAGAAAAAACAACATGGATGATGCCTGCGTCCAGAATTCTTCAACTCCATTGAGTTGACTTGACAATTCTGTACACATATAAGGTACATGTGCACGTGAAGTCCGAGAGAATTATGGAAAGTAAAAAAGTTATACACCATGTATAGTGGCCCTAAAAGAGAAAACACGAGACAAGACAACACTTTGGGCAGCACAATGAGAAAGTGTAACTTGAATTGACTGCAAGTAGCATGGCTGACACTTTAATTACCATGTCTTAGACTCATTATTTAAGTCTGCAATCTTACCTCAAAGTGGTATTGGAAAATAAGTAATCTATTTATTTATTATTTGATTTTTGTGGTTTAAACAAACATGCCTCAGTCGTGTTCCTCACTTATTTGTGCTTGTTAGTGTCCCCTGCAAACTGTTTCCGTCTGCACGTTGAACGTTTTATTTTGAAGGCCATACACACTTCCGGCTCTGCTCTCGCTCTCTCTCGCTCTCTGGCTCGCTTGCCGTTTTCTCCGTGCATTAGGCCGACACTTCCTTACAAATCTTGTCCAATCACAGCTTCCTGACAGAGTGGAAGTTGGTCGCTACGTCCTCAAAAAAAAAAAAAAAAACTGTCAGTCAAAAGTTGTGGCGTGGAGGTTCACCGACGAAGCCGACAACTTCAGCAAAGTTTCTGTGAGTGACGAAGACTTTCTTTTTTTTTTTTGGCGAAGTTTTTTGCGTTACAGAAAAACTTACCGGCTCACGTCCCGCTGCGGTTGGAGGTGACCCGCGCGAGACGGTGTGGCTAAATAACACAACGTTGTAGCGTCGTGCTGGGCTCGGTTATGGGTGTCAGGCGCTGCGGTGCTCCCGACTGACAACACCGACTTCAGCTGCTCCTCCGTGTGGTATCTCTAACATGCCACGCAGGCAGATAACATCTCCCAAGAAAAGGAAACTGCGCCTGCAACTTCGAAGTGACCACATGATACTTTGACTATTTGTTCCTGTATTTTCATGTGGAAGTCCATTTTTATTTTTTAAACCGAGAATGATGAAGGTTAGGAGATACTTGAGGGGGAGTGGGAGGGTTCTCGCCTTCGTGTTTATCGCCTCTGTCATCTGGCTGCTGCTGGACATGGCAGCTCTTCGCATGTCAATGGACGATGTGAACAGTCAGCTGCTGAAGGAGCGAGTCATAAAAGACAGGGTGATTTCCAAACAGCAGTCCCGGGAGACACAGGTGGTGAAACTGGGGTTCAAACACCCAGTTCAGAGGGTGGACTTGGCTGTGACACGTGCTGGGAAAGAACCACTCAATCCAAGCATCAAACTGGCGCATGTGTACAGACATGGAGGTCAGAAACAGGGTCACCAAGGAGAGCATCTTCCCAAGGCGGACAAACCCAAACATGTTTCTATGGAACACAAAGAAGGACAACACAATGTCACACTGAAGCAGGATGTTCCTGCAAAGAAGAAAGCAGTGGACTTGGATCTGAATGGGATGGAATTAGAGAAAGGTAAAGCAATAGATGGTATTATTAAAGAGAAGTTACCTGTGGTAGTGCCTAAAATAACTCAAGTGCCGCATGGTGTTCAGGAAAACAAACATGCAAAGAAGGGACCCATTAAATCTGAACCTAAGGCCGAGACTGCAACAGAAGTGAGTCTGCTTCAGCCCGGAGAGGCACACCCTGTTAAAACAACAATTAAATCGCCAAAGAAGGATGCAAAAGGAAAGGAAGTAGATGATAAACAAGAGGAAAAACACGTTAAGACGATCGCAAAGAGTGACCTGAAGGAAAGCCCGAAACCTATAATCAAGCTCCAAGCAGGAGAGGACTCCAAGGATAACCCTGTCACTGCTGTCAGAAAACCAGGTGTCCACAAAGTGCTTTCTCTGGATTTGACGAGTGTTCCCAGAGACGCCAACGCAATCGGCCAGTTCGGTCAGGCAGCAGTTGTCGCCAGTAATGAAAACGTAGAGGTGAGGAAGAGATGGGACGAAGGCCACTTCAATGTCTTCCTGAGCGACAGGATTCCAGTGGACCGGGCCGTCCCAGACACCAGGCCCGAGACGTGAGTCTTCATCTCAGTTACTATAACGGATCTTACCTCTCAAAGCGCTTTGACTGTCAAGCTGAATAGTTGTTGTTTGTTTATTTCCAGGTGTGCACAGAATCTGGTTCACGATAACTTGCCGTCCACCAGCGTGATTTTCTGTTTCGTGGATGAAGTGTGGTCAACGCTCCTCCGCTCTGTGCACAGTGTGCTCAACAGATCTCCACCACACCTCCTCACAGAGATCATTCTGGTGGATGATTTCAGCACCAGAGGTAATTCAATTCAGTTTATTTTATATAGCCCAACATCACAAATACAAGTTTGCCTCGGAGGGCTTTACAATCTGTACACATAACATCCCTGTCCCGGGACCTCACATCGGATCAGGAAAAACTCCCCCAATAAAGATAGTAAAAACCCTAACATTAAGTTTTTAGTATTAGAGGAAGGTTGGGCGGGTCTGCTGTATGTCCAAACAGTATGATTTTTACTGGCCTAGTGTTGTGCTTGAATTATAATTTGTCTAGTAATTAGACTTCCCTCTTCCGACTATGTCAACCTTTCTTGCAGCTGCCTCTATTCTTTGACTGTAAGTCTTCATTGCTTTATCATGTATTTATTAATACTTTTGGTCAAGTCTTTTTTTTTTTTTTTAACCCTAGAGCCTAGTCGAAACTGGACTTTTTTTCAGAGTCGTGTTGGGAATTTGAGACGAGTTAGGTGACGTGTTTTTATTTAGTTTAGATTTACTTAATAAAATAATAATATTAACATTTTTTTTTTTAGTACTATCCCAGATGTGTGGTTATTAAAGATACAAGAGTAGTGACAAAGCTATGTGCGGAGCAAGACATTTTTACAGTTGATGATAAACCTGACAGTGCTCTCCGGAGGACGAACTAATGATGTTTCTAAAGCTGGGATCAGTTTATCAATCGAGTGCTATGTACCGCACATGATTATAGTTGGAGCTTTTTAGCAAAATGTAGCAATAAACATTTCAATATGAAATATGTCAGTTAAAGTATGTTAGAGTAGAAAACAGTCCCCAAATATTATTAAAGATTTGCCCACTATATGGTTCCCAGTAGTTTGTGCAAGTTTAAACTAATTGGATCTAATTATATTTTAAGTGCTGTATGTCATCTGTTCACACTTTAAGCACTTTTGTCTGCTGCAAGTGTTGTTAAATCATATGTAATATTTTCTCATGGCAGACGATCTGAAAGAACAGCTTGATACGTACATGTCCCAGTATCCCAAAGTGCGAATCATTCGCCTGAAGGAGCGGCAGGGCCTCATCAGGGCCAGGCTGGCTGGAGCGGCTGTAGCCAAAGGTAACCACTGCTATGCTTCATAAATATCTGTAACGTTTGGTTTGTATGTTTACTATGTACAAAGGTGATGGTGGCAAGGTTTGAGGGGATATGTCCCTCGAAAGAGAAAGATGAAGGCAGTTGTCACATGCATGTGTAAAATCATGTGGTCAGACTTTGTAATTATAAATGTTACACTGAAAACACAAGGCGGTCCTTGTATTTGCCATGTTTGTCTGATTTTTAAAAAGCATGCAAGCCAAGTTTCAAATTGTAAATGTACTTTTAACACTGTTGCAAATCCAAACTGCTTGCTAGTTTGTTGCTCCCACATTTGCACCACTAGACACATTTTAGTGTGTGCATTGAATAACACAAAAGTGTGAAAGTTCACATATGGAATGATAGTCTTGTAACAATTACAGTACTGGAACATGAGAACAATATC
This sequence comes from Taurulus bubalis, assembly GCF_910589615.1. Classification (NCBI taxonomy): domain Eukaryota; kingdom Metazoa; phylum Chordata; class Actinopteri; order Perciformes; family Cottidae; genus Taurulus; species Taurulus bubalis. The sequence goes on from NC_136603.1 coordinate 11,819,216, forward strand.
ATTTGAAAGGCAAACTGAGTTGCATGCATATTATTTACTTACTTAAATAAACAACTCCATCTCAAAGGTTGCACTGTTAAAAGGCACTTGTGGTTATTTGTTTAACTGCAACAGGATGCTTGTTTCCTTTCAGGTGAGGTTCTTACCTTCCTCGACTCTCACATTGAATGTAACGTGGGCTGGCTGGAGCCGCTGCTGGAGAGAGTCTATCTGGACCGCAAGAAGGTGCCCTGTCCGGTTATTGAAGTCATCAGTGATAAGGACATGAGGTGACTCAACACTGTCTATATTTGACAAGCCGTACACGTCATGTCATCATATTTTCTTAAGTAATGTGGAATTTTCTGCTTTCTGCTTTTCTCTTTCTAGTTATATGCTGGTTGACAACTTCCAAAGAGGGGTTTTCAAATGGCCTTTGGTTTTTGGCTGGAGTGCATTACCAGAGGAGTACATTAGGAAGAATAACATGACCGTCTCAGATCCCATCAGGTACCTAAGCAGTCAGTTTTCATATTCACATTGTATTATTATTTCTGCTGCATCTTTTATATATTCATATCTTACAGATGTCCAGTTATGGCTGGAGGCCTTTTCTCCATCGAAAAAAAATACTTCTATGAGCTTGGTGCTTATGATCCAGGCCTGGATGTGTGGGGTGGGGAGAACATGGAGATTTCATTTAAGGTATATCACTCATGGAATTCATTAGTATTATCCACAGGTGTTTGTGAACTCAGAAGTTCTCCCGCATGACTCCTTATGCTACGTGTTGCCATTCGTGCAGATCTGGATGTGTGGAGGGGAAATCGAGATTATCCCCTGCTCTCGAGTGGGACACATCTTCCGAGGACAGAATCCGTACAAGTTCCCCAAAGACAGGCAGAAAACAGTGGAGCGTAACCTGGCGAGGGTGGCAGAGGTTTGGCTGGATGAGTACAAGGACCTTTTCTACGGCCATGGCTACCAACACCTGCAAGATAACAAGGCCGTTAACATCGGCAACCTCACCGAGCAGATTGAGCTGAGGAAGAAGCTCAAATGCAAGAGCTTCCAGTGGTACCTGGATAACGTGTATCCAGATATGAAGCCTCCCTTAGTCCAAGCTGAGGGCCTGGTATGTAGCTGAATAAACGTTGTTTACATTTCCCTCAAACATCTCTTAAAAATGAATGTCTGTTCTGCTTTCCCTCCATTAAGCTATTGTTATCACTGCTGACAACCCAAACAGAGACCCGTCGTCATGCGTAACTCTAAAAGAGTAAACGCATGTTTGCAGTGCTGTTGTTTAACTTTGTTAAAGTTTTTCTCATCCAATTTTTCCTTGCAGGTCTTTAATCGCGGCTTAAGAAAATGCCTCACTCTGCAGAAAGGCTCTCTGTCGTTTGACACATGTGACCTCAGCAGGCAGGTCGGTGTCTTCATTTTATTTCACTGATTATTTGATTGTAAAAAAAATAGCAAATGTTTATTGTTTCCAAAGAAAACATTCAGATTTTGTGCAATTGTGGCGGTGCATGACAAAAGTTTACAGAAACAAATCTAAATCCGGTCAAATGCAATCAAGAGTCCAGGATGGGACCCAAGACAAACAAGGGTGGAGTCTGGGACGAGACCAAGCCTTTCTAAATGTGGTCTTTTTTGGATTCAGAGCAGCCACTGAGCCATCCTTCAAAATCTTTCAGTTTTCATGGAGCATAATTACATCCTGTCACTCTCCTCTCTTTCTTTCTCTCTCTGGTGTTCAGAGTCAGCACTTTAATTACACCTGGATGAGACACGTTCGCCAGCAAGATCTATGTGTCGCTCCCCACGGCAAGGGCAGCGGCTTTGCTTTACAATTATGTGACAACGCCAAGCCTGAACATCGCTGGTTCCACAAATCATCCAACTCCGCTCTGGTAGGTTGGCTTCGGGTGTGCCGTTTGTTTTGTCTGCTGTCTTTGTTTCTCAGTTTCTGTATTTCAAACGATAGGGCTGGCCTGCTTCAAAATGTTGCTGTCAGTTGGAAATGAGTATAGTAAAAAACAAGATTGTTTCGAGGCTAAAGCGTTGTCCGTTAATCATGTTTCCTGTTTTGTCTTTGTGAAGGCGGAGCACCTCATAGCGGAGTTTGTGTCCAACCACATGTGCCTGGAGGCGGGGCCTAAAGGTGACACTCTTCACCTGAATTCATGTGAAACCAGAAACGCCTTCCAAAAGTGGCAGTTCACAAAATACCACACTTAGTGATGAGGCTGAAATGTGCCGAACATGCACTACCGAGACAGAGTCCTCACATGACAGCCCAGTCGGTGGTCCAGACTCAACAGACGGCTGTCGAGAGGTGGGAAGAAGCGCTTTAGTGGCAGTAACATGTGTGGCGTAAAGCAGATAGTGTGGGGATGTGCAATGTTTCTAATTTGCTTTTGATTATATCGCCATGGACTGTCCTTGAGTTTTGAACACTTGTACCAGAGGAAAGAGAGCATCTCCTCTCTGTTTAGGAAGATGTGGACCAGAGTTTGCCAACAGGATTCAGGTGACTGTCTATGGACGAACACTCCATTTTGAGCGCGACATATCATCTCACTGCCAAAGATAAAACAGTGACTCCTATATTTGAGATGAAAAAAGTGATTTTCTTTGTGTGTTTGCTCTGCTGGGATTTAATGAGTTTACTTGGCTATCATGTAGAATGTATTAGTTTTAAACGTATCACTTATTTCCTGTGAGACATCATCTTTTCTAGATGTCATTTACTTTTATGTTTGATGAGGCACATGGTTGAAACGGCTGCTTCTATGATTTTAAGCATTATTTAGGTGTGTTTTTTTTTTTTTTTTTTAACTGTCCCTTTTTTATATGAATTTCTTGTCACTAGAGGGAAGTGTTGTTCAAAACATGCAATAAACCTGTGCTGCGAGTTCATCATTTTGTGACCTCGTTATCAAACCCCTTTACTGCGTACTGATAGAAATGGATTTAAATAAGAAACTAAAAATAAAATGATGGAGATAAGGCTTAATAGCATGTTTCACTTTATTTTTTGTTTATCCGCCGGTCTGTAGGACATGTAAGTATATAGGTTTAGGTAATCACTCAAATGATAATAATACTAGAGGTTAAGATACCGCAGTTCTAATACCAAACAACATCTTAGTTATTAGTAGGCTTAGAAAGCCCTTGCTCCTTATTTATGTAATCTGTTTCTCAAATACCTGCCTTACATAACAAGATGTTTTCATCCTGAAACCATCAAATGAAAACATAAAGTACATCTTAGATATCAGATGAGTGTTGTGCATTGCTCTCCCATCAGATACTGCACAACTGATATAAATTGCAGTCTTCATTTGGAAATCGTGTGACCTGGAGAGTTACATCAGAGATTTTCAATACGTACAAGTAGATTTTAGAACAAAATAAATATGTAAACCGTGCACATGGCATAGATATGCAGTCAGTTTTGTTATGGATTATGTCCAGCCGTTTACATTTATCTTAAAAGAGCTTAACCGTCATCTCATAAATTTATGATCATGTACTCAAACTCCTCTATCTTCTGGCGAGTGTTGCCTCTGCGGATCCTGCGGTAGGATACAGTGTCATATTTGGAGGGAGAGAGGTGGTTGTAGGATTTCTTTGGCAGAGGCAGAGTGGAGTAGTCTGAGTTTTGATGAAACCCCACAGGGACACTGAAGTTCTGGTCCTGCTCCACCTGAAGCGGCCTGTCACCAGACATCTGGAGTTCAGCACTGGAATTCTGCTCTGGGACGTCTGTTTCATAAAAGGGTTCAAGGTTTAGGGTCACTTCTTCTACTTCAACTGGTAGATTCGCTGAAAAGAAGAGGAAAGAAGAATCTGTGTTGCATTCTGTAAACAAAAACCGTCCTTTAAAAGAATGTTACGACATGATAATGCTAAATTACTCTTACCTTTTTCTGCTGGTATATTTAGCTGCGTTTGCATACCTGTAAGAGATTCTCCACAGATGCTCGCTGACTTCTCTGCAGTTAGGTTAGACCATGCTCCTGGTTCTGCAGGATCTGACTGATCCATAGGTACAGCTTTTTTCTGGAGCTCTTGTCGTTGCTTTTGCTCAGTCAGAATGACCTGCTGAGTCACTTCCGTCTCCAACTCTGCGATTTCTTCCTCCATTATGGATTCATCCCCCGTATCATCCTCATCAGCCGCCACACTGTTGACAAGACGCTTGCCGTCGTTAACACCAAACACACAAGATGTGTTCGCTTTTTTTTCCTGATGAGCTCGGTCCTCATCACTGTAGAACACGGAGTCATCTCCCTCCTCCATTGACCACACGTCTCTTTCTTCAGGATCCTCCAGGCTCTGGAGGGCCTCAAGCGTGATCCCTCCGATGATCTCCAGTACCTGGGATGGGAGTGCATCTTTTTCTACTGTGAGCCTCGGGGCCTTTGGAGGCATTGTGCGTGTCTCCATCTCCATCTGTCTGTTTTTCTTTCCTCCTTGATAGTGAAAATAGTCCCGCTTCAATGCTCTTTGCTGATTTTTAGCTGACTAGTTCTCATATCAAAATTTGAGCGTTCCACCGTTCCAAGCATGTTACCAGAAATACTTCTTGTCCTATAAGAGTGAAGAAGGAATCCATCCTGCATTTCAGTGAGCAGCGCAAGGTCAAGCTCTCTAGTGTGCTCTCTAGTGCTAGTACCATGTAAGTCCGTGTGCATGTTGAACCACCGAAGAACAAGGTTTTGTTGTGGCCCCAACAAAGACTCTTTGTGACTCTGGCATCTGCATATTGAAGTGATTGGACTCATTCTTTGTTAATCTCTGTTGGGTGACCACCTTCATTCTGTAAATGTTTGAGTCTGGATTACCATTCTTCTATAGGTTTTCTTTACAGTGTTTCACCGTCTGAACCGAAAGTGTTTTGCACATGTGATGAAGCTAAGCCCCGTTTTAAGGGCACATAAATACCTCCTAAAATGATGTAACAGTATATTCAAACACATATCAGCAATGTTCAAGGTACAAAAATGTAAAACTCTCCAGTATTTTACAAAAAATGCAAAGATTAGAGAAAGCTCTAAGTACAGATTTGTGGATTTCATTTCCCTTTAATCATGTCACAACCCTCAGATTGATCTTGTAATCATGTGGAAGGGTTAGAAACCTACCTAACTGTATAAGTAGTTAAAGATAGACCCAACAAGTTATAGTAAGAAAAACACTGCTTCCATGCACAATATAATAATGTTATAAATGATAATCAGTCATGGGAAATATTTTGCTGCAGGAATACTCCTTTTACTCTTTGTACATAAGAATGTTAATACTCCCACTCTCTCTCTCTCTCTCTCTCTCTCTCTCTCTCTCTCTCTCTCTCTCTCTCTCTTTCTCTTTCTCTCTCTCTCTCTCTCTCACCCTCTCTCTCTCTCTCTCTGGAGGAAACCAAAGAAGTGAGACTTATTACAGGAAATGTGAGGTTTCTACTCTCAAGTCTTTAGTTTATTTATTTCTTACAAATAGTGCATCACCATGAATAATATTATTTTGTGTGTATGAGTAAATTATGTGTAATACCAGCATTATCATCATCATCATCATCATCAATGTAGCCCATTCTGTTATGCACACATTATATATTTCCTTTTGAAAGTGTAACTTTATAATGAGTGTACATTAGTATCTGGAATATGAAGGAAAACACTGGTGGGTTTGTAAGACTTCAAGTTTATTTTTTATTTGTTAACTCTTTTGCTTACAGATTTTCTTGATTTTATACCAAAGAAATAAAGCATGACATTCTGTTAAAAGTTGTTTTTTCTTGCCACTGAAAGTGAAACGTGCACATTTAATTACATTCAGAATTCACAAGAAACAGTTTCGGTGTTTCTGAACGAACACCGACAGTTGTACACGACCTAAAATAATGTTGGAAATGAAAATAGTTTGCGCCGGCCCCTTGTGCCCACATCCTGTTATGAGCTGAGCAGATATCTATACTGAGTAGAGCTTTGGTTTTGGTTTTCAGCACCTGAACTTGACAGAAGATGACGACTTTACATGCCAATCTGACATGAAAAATCCATAGTTTTCATGTGTTTTAGGTCAAAATAGTCTCATTTGGAAATCCAAGGTGCTACATGAATACAGCTACCAGCTAGTTCACACATACTGATTAATGCAGTTTCTTATTCAAGCTAGTATGATACATAATCTCATCTATATACATTATAATCGTGTATGAATATATTCATTTCAACAAAAGAATATCTTCATAATGCTTCTGTGGTACCACAATTCTAAGCCAAGCAGTGAGCCTGGCTCAGTTTTAAGGCTCAGAACCTTCTTGAGTAAACGTTGACATTGACAAATGTCAAGCCCCAAAATGTCTGTCATCTCTGTGTTCCCCATGAAGGCAAAACAAGATGTCTTTTAAAGGTTTACAGGGAAACACTTCATTACAGTGTATATTTCCCTCTGCAACAAGAGCATAAGAACATGTTCAGCCTTGATATCAAGTAGACACAAGCGGATGAAAATGGATGGATGGACCAGGAGGATGTGAACAACAAGTCACTGAGAGTTTGTTCCCATCTCCTCCTCTTCAACCGATCGCTGGAGTCCAGGAATTAACTTCAGGATGTGTTTGCGAACACTGGCCCTCCTGCTTTTACGGGGCAGGGTACCAAACAGGGAGGACATCCTCGTCTCCTCCCAGGAAGGAGAGAGGGAGCTGCTGCTGTCGGCCAAACTGGAGCTGCTGCAGCGGCTGAGGGATTGGTGATGTCGGCTGGAGCTCGAGGAAAACCTGCAGGAGCTGTCGCGTGAGGGGAAATCTCTGGAGAAGAAGCAGCTGTCGTCTGTGGTGCTGGCTGCACTGCATGGGCTGGGTGAGCACGGATCCCCAAACACACTGGCCTGGTCACTGTCATCTGTCATCGTGCTCCTGTAACTACTGTCACTGGAAAAACGCCGGCCACAGCGCACTGTGGGGGAGCTCAGAATCGCTGAGGAGTCTGCTGAGAGGTTCAAGTTACCTGAAAACACAACAAAGTCCCTGTGAGAGAGCTACGGATGACGAGAAGTGTGCAACATGAAGTTCGTTTGAATCATCTTTGTTCATTTGTCAGGGGAACTCCTTTAATCTAACGCATCTGGAGTTTACGCTTGAATTCACATCATAAATGGTGTCGCTTCAGAAAGATGACTGTGGCGGTGAGAAAGGAAGCGCTATGGTCTGACAGCTGAACAAACCCTCTCACCTCGCGTTAGACGCTTTTCCTGTAATGTAAGGCCTTGCAGCTCCACCAGTTTCTCACGTAGCGATTGCTGTATGGGCAAAAAACACATCGGGGTTTTACTTCCAGTAAGATCGTTTTCGATCAGTTTTGCTCTTTCGTTATTGTCAGCTGGGTTTGTGAGCAACAGTTATTTGGTGACGGCAATACAACCACAAAGCTGCAGTTTGTCAACAACAAACAGGGTCAGGGTCAAAGAGACACACCTTAAGCAGGTTCATCCTCTTCTCCAGCTCTATCTGCTTCACTATATTCCCACATACAGTCTCCATCCTGGAATCACATAGCAACACATAATCACACACACGTTCAACAGCAAACAGCTCTTATCATACTGTTTTTATTTCTGTGCAGTATAGATTTAACCCCCGTTGTGCTTTGTTGCACAACCAATTGTTATTTGTGTCACTCACTTTAGACTGTTGGTGGATTCTCTTATGAGATCAAGTATGCGCTGATGAGATGATCCTTCAACACTGACCCCATTGATGGTGACGATAATATCTCCTACAATAAATGAGGATGCAAAACAAAAAAGAGGAACTAATCAATTACAAGAAGACAACATGGCTTTGCACTGAACGTGTGTGTGCGTGTGTGTGCGTGTGTGTGTGGGCGTTTACATGGGTGGGAAGTGACATATCTGTCAATATGTACACCAGAGAGATGCAATACGGTCTGAGAGGGAGGGTGTGTGTGTGAGCCTGTGCAGGGCTTGTAAACAGGGTGTGGGTGGTTCACCTGTGGTCAGGCCAGCATTCTCAGCAGCGCTGTCCTCCTGCACTTTGCGCACAAACGTGCACATCTCCACTGCTGAGCTGTCCTTCAGCTGCAGGCCGTAGGTCTGCAACAAAAGACTATTTGTCAACACTTTTTCATAAAAAATATCCTCTTACACACAGAGGTAGCAGAAAAAAACATTCTAGAATCAGAGATTAAAATGCATGACATCGACACATAGGCTACTTTATCTTAATGAGTATGAAATGTGATTACCTGAATATCAAAACCAAATGTTTCATTGTCTTGTTTTTCCAGTTCAATTGTGGTCCTGTGCAAAGGAGAAATGCAAAACAAGAGAATATTAATATTTTAGTAACTGCACTTTGTGTATTCAATCCTCCTTTTCTATAAAACAGAAATGCAATATATATATATTTATAGATAGAAATATATATTATTGTCATAAGGTTAAAGGCGAAACCTGGAAGATAAATTGCACATCGTATTTGATATATTTACCTTTGTGGGTCAGAGTAATCAACCAGTGCGTTGGAGCGGGTTTGTTTTGTCTGCAAAAGGAGAAAGTTCCTCTTTAAAACAATATTATAACTTTACATGTTAAAGCTCTCTGAGAACTTAAGAGATTGTGCAATGTGAGAACGATGTTTATCCTACAGTGCTAAAGAATTTAAAGATTACAATAGTTTTTGAACTGTAGAAGTATGTGTGTTTACACTTTATATTCCAGCTATACATCACACTTGATTTATAGTCTCACCTTGCATACTCTGGGCAGAGAGCCTGTGTTTTGCCGGTGTCGATCATTGTTTCCCTTCAGTGAACGTCGGTACCAAAGGGAACATTTCTTCCTCAGAGTATTATCCAGAATGTAATTCTCTTGGCTGCCCTGGCGTGGAAGTCCATTGAAATTCATGGTGGACTGCATGGTAGAGTAGTCCTCAAAGCGCCATCACGTCCTGCTGCAGCAGCTCTTCAATGATTGTGTGGCCCTGCCCCGCTGTGCAGCCAACAGCACAATGTGTCAAGCGGAAATCCACGTCATGTGATGGTTGTGGTGGACCTGCATCTGCAGATCACAGCCTCACATACCTAATTTCCTGTTCACCTTTGAACTTTTTTTTTCTTCTTCTTTCTTGAGAATAGATGGTTTGCTGTATTGAAAAACAAAGGAAGGAGCTTTTTTTCACAGTATTCCCCTTCAAACAGTCCCCTTTCCCTTTTTGCAGTCTAAGCAATTCGATTTATGGTCTGTCAGAAATCAGCAATGCATGAGAAACTGCCACCTCACGCCTCCAGCAGCACCTGCTTCGAGCCTCTCTCACTCTCAGTTTCTCAATGGGCTTAGCTTCCTCCTGAGCAGGAGTCCTGTGTTCTGCCAAGCAGGGTGACTTGTCTTATGAGGACAGACAAAAGGCTGATTTAGCTTGGGGCCAGTGTCACGCTCCCCGAACAGACAGCATGGGTCATTGGGCCGAAGGCATCAGACATGGTCGCTTCAAAAGGGAAATCACACACACAGGCCGTCAGCCAGGGTGACAATGGTGAATGGGGCAAAGAAAACTGAGCTCAAACCTTCTTTCACTACCACACCCGTTTCTTACAAAAGGTACACGGTTTAATATCCAGAAAAATAATATAATCTTTCACCGTGCACAAAAGCTGCATTTATTTGGTGACCAGAAAATCAGAGAAAATTGTCTTTTTGTCCCTTTGAGCCTCAGTACTGTATATATGAACCCAGTTGAAATGCTCCTTAGCAGATTGCCTCACAGCAATCCCCTCCGCCCCACTGACCTGCAGCAGGGCTGCTGGCCAACCGATCACGGGACCGTCTGGAACACAGATATCCCATTTTTCCAGGACATTGCAAAAACCATCTATAGTTAAAGTACAGAAAAGATGACATTTTGTTCTCTCAATTGAGATCATACACTCTCTCGCTGCTTTATGAAAGTGAGGAGGAAAAGCATTGGATATACTCTCTTCAATATAATAATACAGGAGGAAGTGGTACATAAATATTTGCTTGAGTTTTTCTCATATGTCCATATTGGCTGTGTTTTGTGTTACAATGCATATTAAAACAGTATTTGTAAATCAAATCAAGTGGTTATCTCTTCCACTGTTACGGTCTGTAAATTAACTCTTTCTTTATTCACAAAGTTGTTCTTTTATGTGAATCAACGTGAATCTCCTGTGGGTAACACTGTCACCTCTCTTGTCTCAGGTGACCGTCAGCACAGCATCCATTAAAGCAACTTGCAGCACAATCGTGTGGCGTTGACTCATCTGCATAGTGCTGTGGCCTCGATGCTACACTTTGATTTCCTCTGTCTAACGGACGCATAAGCGGTGTGCACGAATAGAGCGGGAGCACAGAAAGCCGAGATGAGTCATGTCAGTTAAGGTAAAAGTGATGATAAGATAAAAAAGAACCCGTTTCAGATCAGTTGCTCCGGGAAATTCTGTCCTACGTGCTGTAATCTGCAAAATCGGTGCTTTCAAAATCACAAATGCAATGTGAGACTTTTTACACAAGAAAACATATTTCTATCACGAAAAAGTCATGAAAACAGTTCACTCCATGAGAAACAGTTTATTGACCCACTGATATAACTTATTTCGTTACAGAATAAATAGTGCAAGAGATACAATGCAGACACAAAACAGTATAGAGACAGAACAGGATGATTTGAAAATCAAAAAGCAGGTCTTATTTTATGACAGCGGTTTCAATTTTTTCTTATATATATATATATATATCTTTATTTTAAAAGGGACCATGTACAGTTAAAACATAAATGTCACCATTTGATGCACTGTACCAGATTTGAGCTACAGCTAATTTGCATCTGTAGTCCCTTGACAGACCATAACAAACATAAAACAAGCGCAAACAGTACAGGATGAAAGACACAATACAACATTATAACATTTGATTTCAGCATTTAGCAATTTCATATACAATATATATATTGTTTTTAAAAGACACAAGTCAAAAATTGCACATGGTGGTCACTCCTCTTTGGAAGGATTGATAAGTCTTTCATATGCTTAGCGATCGGTCGTGTCACCCGTCTGATTCTTGGAGAAACAGATATGACACTATAGAGAAAATATAAGTTTGGTTCAGCACAGATCCAACATTAGACACAAAAACTAATATATATATATAATAGAAGTACTTTCATTGGACCCAGGCAGAGTCGGACGCTTTAATGCATTTACTGCATTTTCAATATTTCATTTTCTGCAACACACAAAGTTGAATGATCCCATGATTGAAGTCAACGAACCATGTCATGAAAAGAAAAACACGAAGACTTACATGAAGTGATATTTGTCAAAAGACCGACGGCTGATGCTACATCATCAACCACGAGTCATGACGCCTTCATAGCAGAACTTGTATATGTGTCAACACTAAGCAGCTACAAGGAAGTAAGTAACTCGCCATAATAACTAAAAACATGGACGTTAACTGAGGATGAATTGAAAGCCATGATGATGGGACACCGATGATGATTTCTCCACAGCACCAGTTTCACAAACACTCGTGTCACCCGTCTGATTCTTGGTGAAACAGATATGACGCTATAGACAAAATATAAGCTTGGTTTAGCATCGATCCAACATTAGATAAAACACAAATATATATTACTAAGTACTTTCAATGGGCCCAGGCAGAGACGGATGCTTTAATACTGCATTTTCAATATTTCATATCTGTATTCTGCAACACACAACGAATCACGAAGAGAGTAACAGCTGATTCTACATGATCCACCACTAGTCACGACGCCTTCATAACAGAACTTTTACATGTGTCAACACTTTAAGCAGCTACATGGAATTAAGTAACTCATGGACGTTGGACACATGGACGTTAGGATGAAGGGCTGAGGAGAAATTGAACGCCATGATGGCTGGGAAACTGGTTTTCTCCACAGTACCAGTTTCACAAACACTACAATAATACATCAGATTAACATCTTTAAACACAGGATCCACATGATATGAAACGCACAAACAGGCACACAGTCACACACGTGGGTGCGTATAAGCACACATGGAATACAGATTGACCCATGTGCATTTTCCCTAAGCTTGTCGTGACAAGACTTCACAGGCCTCATCAGTCAGTGATCATATGTGCACCCATCACCCAGACTAGGCCCTGCAGGTGAAATGTCTGAAACTGATTAATGACAGTTAGTCGTCATCATTTTTATGATTTCATCATTAGCTTTATCAAGATCTGATCTTATCTTGGTCTTTGCTATTACGTAGTTCATAGAGAAACCTGCTATCACACAGCAACGGGCTTGTACAATTGGGTGTTTTCTAACACACTGAATGTAGGATCAGATGTGCTAGTTAAAAATACAAATGAGCCAATGTTAACACACTGAAGTATGTGCATTCAAATCATAATGATTTCATGATTTGAATAACATCCTTCCAGTGGGAATAGAAATATAAAACATAACTTTGCACATTCATGATCGAGCTTTGTTGCTAGCATTCACCTACCAGAGAGCAGCTCTTTTCAGCAACTGAAAGCTTTAAATATGCAAACTGTATAGCAGGAGCTTATAGTTATACTTCTCTTAGTGCAAAGGACAAGAAAAAAAGTCTATAACAACTCTACTGATCCCATGAGACAACTTAATCTGTGAGTCTAAATAGTTAACGTTTGGCCTTTGGGTGGCGCCAGAGGGACGGACAAGTCTTTCATTAAATCCAAAACGGTTCACTCTGTTGATTTTAGGAAAACTCGTATTTTCTGCTGAGCAGGAAATTATTACTATTCATCCTCTGGTGACCAGGATTTTCGGAACCAAATGTCATGGTGGTGCATTCAATACTAGACCAGCAACAAATGATGTATCTACAAGTAGGACTGTAATAGCTAATCAATAGCACTTTAAATATTTTTAAAATTCAGATTATCAGGGACAGTCTGTAAGTGTGTCATTTCTTTTCCAGTAGCCGTGTGATTGTCAGTTAGCACACTAACTACTCAGCGATACTGTGCTTGATACAAGATATGGCACGAAAACATCACAATGTGCAACTTCAAGCTTTGGGCATTTAAATGTCTGAGGTAGCAAAATGATCTGTGCACATTATATTATACATACATTCTTAAGGCTCTTCCTAGCAAAAGTGCAGCTGTTAAGGTTCTTTTTTTTTTCACTCGGTGTGTGTGTGCAAAGTAGCCACTGACACCCCCGACAATACTTTGGCACCAAAAACAACCTGAAGTTGCTCTCTGAGGGTGAACAGTGTTTGTGTTTCCTGAAGAGGGCAGCCTCGGACTGTTAGCATTTCTCCCAGTTTGCTCTCAATTCCTGGCGTTGCACCAGTGCCAGCACCAGTGCTGATCTGCAGGGCAACAAATCCTACTAATCTTTGACATCCTTGATGAAAGACAGCTGAGAGACTGTTTTCTTGACTCGCAGAGCAGTGAGTCGAGCAGCAGGGTTGGCATACCAGCACTCTCTCATCAGTTTGCCGATCACACGCAGAGCCTGGTGTATCAACAAGGAGATAGTAGTATTTTATAAAGAGATGTTTTCGGCATTTCTGCTTAATTATACGGCGATAGTTGCAGCAAAGGGCTCAGGCGGAAATTGAACCCCATGCAGCTGCAATAGGAGCTTTTGTACACTGTTCAAACAGACTGTTTCTGACTGTTTTCAGTTCAGAGGTTAATTCAGTCTGTTTCGTTCAGTTCACCGTCTGTAATCTTAACTGCTTAGTAGCTATCAATCTGAAACCGGTGAACAAATGTTTTTATCTCAGAAGTAACATGCGCTGAACTAAGCTGATGACTTGTCACCAGTGAGGTAAAATATGTGAAAAGGATGATTAATGTGTAGGTAGTGGTTTGTGGATTCAAAATGGGTTCAAAGATGAACTGAACATGTCTGTTGCAAGAAAATGTCTCTGTTTTAAGAAATCAGATTCATCCTCCAAGCATATGGCATGTTAAGTCTGTTTTGTATCTAACTTTAACAGTTTAATTAACACACTAGTGATGATATGCATCATAACCATCTGACAGGATTATACATCAGATGCATCCTTCAGTCTCACCTCACAGCTTTGCCACTGGTTGGGAACGTTGGGTCGGAGTTTCTGCTCACACAGCACCTTCCTCATGTCCTCGATGGTTGGATCAGAAGGCACAAGGTCATAGTAAGGCAGCTGGAAATCTTCTTGAAGTCCTAAGGAAAAAGTACAAAGATATAGATTTTGTTTATCATGCTTTTCCTCACCCACATGAATACACACAGTACTAATGGTGTCTAGCAATCAGAAAAGGATATTAACCACCTTAAATTAGCCTGCAAAGGACACATTGACATGGCTGATGGAACAACTGTTATTGGTACAATTACAGTTGCATCAGTTGTGTCTTGTATGTAGCTGACTATTAGTGCCAGTCAAGTCTTGCTAATCATTTTTCCATTGAATATTTCAATAAATATCGACAGAAAAGTGTGAGTCTATACGTGTGTCATTTGAAGTACCTCTAACAGAGCACCTTCGGGCCAGTTCCCAGAACACCAGGCCGAGCGAGTAGATATCCGCCCTCTTGAATGACTCAAAGCAGCTCATATTGATCGTCTCATCCAGGATTTCTGGGGCCATGTACCTGCAGAGGACAAAACAATTAAGAGCTAATGAAATAAAAAGCCCAGCATTTCTTTTTTAAACATCCCGTGTTTAAAAAAAGAGAAAAAACAAGCTCAGGTCATCATTGTGAACAAAAAGAGATGAACATTATGCTTCTTGGAACTTGAAGGACAAATAAATTATCTCTAAAAACAACACTCACTGGTTATTCATGGCAATACTTTGAGAAATATATATTGAATCTTGTGAGCTTTAAGTCTGAAAATATAAACCCAACACATGCTGGGTTCAAGTTTGGTCTATATAAATGTGTTCATGTCACTTTACCAATAAATAAATGTGTTTTACATAACCAATTGTTCCGGGCTTGTATCAACTGTTTGTTTACTAGCTTGAGGTTTCATGACTTTTGTTCAGCATTTTTTCCATCAGCCCTCCAACAACACTCATTATTTCACTTTATTAAACAGGTTGGCTTTGGAGAAATTCAGAGGCTGACTGATATGTAAACTGTAATTATTTGTTATCAAGTTATTTCAGTTTCATCCTGTTGCTACTTGGTGTGTGTTAGTTGTGTGCTGTGAGGTAAACCCGACCTCTTGGTTCCCACTCTGTGGTTGGATGGTATGTCGATGGAGTTGGTGCTGGAGTCGTGTTTCACAGCCAAACCCAGATCTGCGATGACTGCTGTGCCGTTCTTCTTCACCAGGATATTTTTAGACTTTATGTCTCTGTGAGCAATGGCAGGTTTCCCTAAAACCAAGAAGGACACAAATAAGGGTTTAGGCCAATACTTTTACATATTTATTGAGGTTTTAGAGGATAAATGAGAATTAAATAAATAAATGAAAGAAAAAGTGAAAAATAATCGTTAGTTGCAGGTCTGAATTACATTCTCATTCATCAATTGCCGGACAGTTTTAAGGAATCAATGGCTGACTGTTAACTGGCGCAATCTGGGTTCAGACAATTATTTATTATACGGTGGTTTTACTGAGCATACAAGTGTCGTAGTTAGAATAGAAAGAATACCGCCTTACCCTGTGTTCCAATGAGTTCCATGTGGAGATGTGCTAGTCCACCTGCTACGGACAGAGCGAGGACGATCATGCCTTCCAGAGAGACCGTGTACCTGTTCAGGTAGTCATACAGGGAGCCATGCTCATGGTACTCTGACACCAACCAGAGCTGTGTCCACGAGCCATTATCTGCAAGAATACAGTCACATGTTGGCACATTTATCTAATCATAATCATGTGAACTGGATTATTTTTGGTTTGTGCATCTGATTCGGATACCTTTGTTGTCTGCAGCAATGAAGCCCAAGATGTTCTCATGTCTGAGCATGATTGTTTGATAAATCTCTGCTTCACGAAACCACGACCTCTCGTCTCTGGAGGAGAAGATCTTCACCGCCACATCCTCTCCTCGCCACTTTCCCCGCCACACCTCCCCAAACCGACCCTTCCCGATGGTCTCCTGCAGGACAATGGTCCGTGCTATAGTCCGCTGGACCAGCAATGGCAGACCTGCAACACACCAGCAAGACTATCAGCTGATATTGATATAACTATTCCATTTTATTGGCTTTACATGTATCCACGTGTTAAGTTGAACCCAGAATGAGTCATAAGCGAAGTCGCTCTTACCTGATCCAGAGCCTGAGGTGCTCATGTCATAGATCAGATCTTTGAGACATTTGTCGTGTGACATTAGCATCTGGTCATCCAGAGGCTCCTCTGGATCCTGATTGTAGGCTCTGCTGTAAACACAGCGGTGGCTCTGCACAACAAACACACTCAGCAGGATCCCCACACACAACAGGCAGGAGGGCACCAGGATCACCACAGCGAGCTGCAGCTTGCTCCAGCCGGGTTCTTCCGAAGGCCTCTCTGATAACACAAACGCATATACAACACGATAATGTAGCCAACATTTAGCACGTCTTTGCTCTCTGATATCAAACCCTTAGGACAAAGATTCAGTAGAATGAGTGGGAATTTACAATTGTGTTCATCACTGAGCGCCTCGTGACTGTTGTACCCTCTGGTGGGCATTATTGATTATTTTATGTTGTGTACAACGATGTGGCCTGAAATCATCATCTCAAACAAACAATATATTATCACTGGTGAATAGTAGTGCTGAAATATGCTTTTCTGACCCCCTTTGAAAACTGTGGAGCCCATTTGGGCTCTAGACCTCTTTTTCCCTGTGTTTATTGTACTGTATGTATTTGTTCAGCAAAGTTTTGGGGAAAAAATGTATATCTTGTGCTGTATGATGTAGTCTAAGCTGCCGTAAACGGACCAACGAGACCGGATTTTGAATAGCCCGTGGTGAGAGAGAAAAATAAAACTTGCCGTGTTTGTAAACGTAGAGATACTAATAGGGGGTTTGGAAGGATTCCCACAGGCCCGTACGGTTACAGGGTTGTGTCTTTGACTGAAATCCAACGTTGTAAGGGCTACTTATAAACATTTTAGTGAAACGTTAAAATCGCCACAGCAAGTTAGGAGTTTACATAAATAATTAAACCTGACGATCATTTACATTTTGTTTTAAGCCACAGCACTCATCTCACAAGAGTTGCGGTATTATAGCAATTCAAATGAATTTAATCGGCCATGTGGTTGCGGAGATATGCAAGGTGCCGTTTTTAAAAAAGAGAGATGAAACGGGGCAGTGTTGAACAGGTTAAAACAAGCACAGTAAAATTAAGCCATCACCCTGCTGACAATCTAAAAATTTTGAGATGGAAATTGTAGATTTGGCAGATGCAAAGTTGCGTGTGCAAAAACAAAACACATTTCATCACTGCCCATAAATGTAATTCATCAAAAGTAATGAAGAAATACAGAAGCAGAAGCTTTTAAAACGTTTTCTCCAAAACTACAAAAATGTAAAGGTATTTTTTTGTGCTTACAAACAGGCTTCTTCATTTAAAGTAAGTGACATGCGCTGATCAACAACAGGTACACTATGAGAATACATTGTTGGTTTAACAAAACAGTAACCTGGCATTTCCATCTCTGACCTTCCTTCTGTCTGTGGGTGGACAGAGGAGACCTGGATACAAACACAAATAGCAGAGCAGGTGGGCGCTGGGATAGTATGAGATTTAAAGGCATGATGACAACATGCTGCACAGTGCCGCATATCAGTAAAATGAAATATTAGGCCTGAGGAAATACAAATTATAACTTTGGTTACCAACATGATTTTGCCAACTGTTGGTCTTATTTTAACTTCATTAAAGTCATTGCAGGAACTCATAACTCTTTCAAAAGACAGTTTCAACATAAACAATGCAGTCTTGAGCAACCGAAACCTTATCCATGTTTCTTCAACCTTTTCATCTTCTCAAATCCCCAAAGGCACGAAATGTCCAGGAGTGCCTCAAACATGCAACATCTGCAGATGGCCCAATGTGCAAAGCAACACGTCGTGAACTAAAACACAGTTTCCTAAGACATCTTTGGCCTTTTACCTAAATACATGTCCTGCCATGTGTCCAACTGTAGCTCAGCAGACATGGTGCAAAACACGTTACTCTCCTCTGGCCAAAAGAAAAAAGACCTTCGACAAACTGTTCATTGGTGACTCTGCACAATTACAATTCAAGGAAGTAATCTCAGCAGTCATGTCTACTTTTAAACAGTTTGACACTAACCATTACTACTTCTATACTAACTTCACCTTATAGCTGTACTATAATTAGGCCTATATAGAAGTCACAGCAAGGGCACTAACAAACATTAAGTATTTGTTTGTAGAAAAAAAATAACACACATGATTAGCTCACATGCTGATATTTAGCAGAGCAGTGGAACAGATTGATTCTTGTGTCCTCATTCACAGTCACCACCATCACAGCCTGAGGGTCCCATCTCATCAACAGTCTGCAGCACCGCGCTTTAAATCTCCAGTATCACCTCGACATTTGATTTGGTTCACTGTGTGAGAATGTACCTCAAATTATTTTAGATGAATAAATCAGTGGAGGTGGAGGCACTAAGTTCCCTTCCCTTTCTTTCCCTTTCTTAATTTTTTTTCAATGGGTGTCATAAATTAAGAACGAAGCATGTATTTAGCAAGAGTACTTATTGTCAAGAGTTTAAAAATGCAGAAAGAGGAAAACTAGACTGTTTTTGAATACCAGACTAGTGTACAGTGTTTCCCTCGTACAATCAATCTGGGTCCCCTGAATAGATTTGTTTCACATTTGTGTTTGTATTATATATATCAAAAAAAAGAGTCTGCCTGCAAATTGTAGCTAAACAATTAGTCCATTAATTGATGGCAATCAGTTTGTTTGGTGGTTTCTGTATATTCTTGTATGTTATAATAATAACGTTTTGGACTGATGGTTGAACATTGAGATGAGGGGACATTTTTCATTATTTTACAGAACATTTGATTGATTAACTGAACAAATCATTGTTAGATTAATCAATAGGAAAATAGATGGTCATATTAGTGTACTCATGAGTAATTTAATGTCATTGTGACAAAATAATGCTCAATTATTTAGTGATGATGCATTCAGATGTTCTTAAAGATGCACATATTCATATTCTGATATGAACAATGGATAAAATCTTCCAGCTTGTTTTCAGCTTAACTGCTCTCTCAATCCTTTTTCTCACTGCTGCAGGCAGCTGTTTTCAGCTAAAACCCACTGCACATTACCTGAACCTGTTCACAAACAGCAAACAGACAGAGAATAACTAGCTGGCATAGTGGAGCATTTAGCAGCAACAATTTAAATATTTTTCTCATGAGTCAGTGGAGACCAAAAGCATAAAAGAAGGGTACACACAATAGCCTGTGATGTTGCTCTGTGACTAACATGTCAACCATTTCAACTTCACAAGGGTATAATATTTAAAAGAAAAGTGTGTGTATTTCAGCTGTTATGAAGTTCTGTCCTTAACTGGACAAAACAAGAAAAATCCAGTTTTCACAAATTTGATTTACATTCTTTTTTAATTATCCAATTTACATGAAATTGCCTCAAACTCATTATGTTGCCCGTAAACCGAAAGAAATACAATACATTAAACATGAACTTATTGATTGCAGCAGAAAGAACACTATGAACCCCGATGCTAAATGTCACTCTCAGCTCTGACTGTTTCCCACTGAATTGTTTATCGACAGGTAAAAGTAATCCCCCTCTGCTTTAAGGCCAACTTCCACCATGCAGACCCATGATAGGCTTTTAACTCGAAGTACATGCCTGACAAATTATTTATTTATTTATTAATCAGTGGAGGGAGGGGGAGGATCACTCACTGGCGTCTCATTGCCTCTGCCAGATTTGTTATGTCACAGGATCTAGTAGGATCAACATCCACCTCGTCTAGCCGGGGCCAGAATGAGTGGGAAATCCCACACTGATTGGGGTGGTGTGGCTGTCGAATTACTACTGTATCTACGGAGCAATAGGACATTGTCTGAGGGTATAAATCCATCTTTCCATCATTTTTTCTAAGGTTAAATATTAATCTGTATTGTTTTTTAATTAGAGTATTATTATTTTTTTTAATTTCTAAAAAAGAGCAATCTGTTCCAAAGCTTATGTACCTGGGTGTAGGTGCAGAGTCTCATTGTTGCAGAAATCAGTGAAACAGCAGTTCCTCTTTGAGACATTTCGGGAACTGTAGCAGAAGACCTGGCCCTTAATCTCAGAGGGCGACATGCACGACTTGTCCGTTTCCTCCTTCCCATCAATCAGCATCACCGAGTTCCAGCAGGCTCCATCTGCGGTCGTCTCACAGGTGTGGTTGGCGCAAAGCTGGCACACACACCTCAGACCTGAAACAAATGGCATTATTAAAGATGGTTATTTTCTCCAGATATTGATTTGGAAAATTGCTGGGGAGGAAAGACAGGATAATTCAAAGACTGTCATAGCAAGTGGTCTTTTACTCTTTAGAACCTCTGTTATGCAAGCGGGTCCATGCTCTTAATTGGCTGGACGTAATGCCTCTTAGTTTAACACCCCGATAATCTTGTGTTCCTCTTGGAGCTGCTGTCATGCTTTGTTTTATAAGACTGGGAGTGATTGATAAGCAAGCTTGCGCTGCCTGCTCCCTGGAAAAATCTAGAAATAAACTGTAAGAATATCATACAATATTAAATTAAACAATTTTATTTTATGCATTATTTCAATAATAATAATACAAATTATAACAATTTAAGTAAATTTCTCCATGGTGTCCATTTATAAATGTATTTATAAAGGATTAAGTTGTAAAAAAAATGTTCATCATAAAATGTCACTGTGTTACATTTTTTATAATTTGTATCGTAGTTAGAAATTGTACTATTTGCTCAGTGGACAAAATCCTAACATTTAAAATGTGTGAGATTGTAAACGTTTTTTGTTGTTGTTGTTTTATTGCAGAGCTGCTGTATTGGCTTGCATATAGTACAAGGGTACCTAATAAAGGGTACCAGCAAGAGTAAATTCCTATATTGGTGGATGGATGTTGAAATGTATGTCCTGTGTGCAATCGTTTGCATGCCTCAGTCTGGTTGGAACAAAAACATTCACCAAAAGGTATTTTATTTTTGTCAGGAGGATTTGGCTGCTGATACAAAGCATATTGTTATAAGATCATTGTTGCAGAAATCAGTGAATTCCCCCCCTCTGGAACGCCCTCCCCATCTACATCTGTCAGGCTCCCACCCTATCATCATTCAAACAAGCCCTCAAAAACCACCTCTTCACCAAACTCGCCTTCACCTGCTAACCCCTGCTCCCTACCCTTCACCTGCTAAGCCCTGCTCCCTACCCTTCACCTGCTAACCCCTGCTCCCTACCCTTCACCTGCTAACCCCTGCTCCCTACCCTTCACCTGCTAACCCCTGCTCCCTACCCTCCACTACATGACTCATTCCGTTGCAGCTTCTCCAGTTTTCTTTTGTACCAAAAATGTTCTGCTCATTTGTTTTGCTTGCTCCTTTGCCTTTCTATTTTTTGTTTTGTTCCGTTTGTCTCAGTCCTATATAAAGCGTGTTTGAGTATTCAGAAAAGCGCTATACAAAATTGAAGTATTATTATATTGTGACAGCATGTCACCTCTCTACATTTTCTTGTCAGTTCCACATCACTTGTATTTTTCATGTATCAAAAAACGTGAGAAGTGCTTGGATTAAACAATACACAACTGAGACCTAACATAACAAAATAAAGTGCTGATGATTAAAAAAGAGAGCCTGTCTCCTTAGCTCGTGATCATCTGTGCCGTTTAAGGTTTACAAGGAGGCAAAGTCAAAAATCACAAACACTTTGATTTACCTGAACATGGAAAATTATCAAATATGCTGAACCCCATACTAATTCTAAACCCTAATTCTACACAAGGAGTGTTATGAGGTATAATCAGAGCCATCTATGAAGTATGTGAGGACTTTGTTATATGTCTAGAAGTGGCCTTTTTGACTCCTGAAGTGCTGGAAATCGAGCAATCTAAGTATACGTATATACAGCCACATGCATTGTAATGCTCATTCCAAGAAGTAAAAGAAGCATTAATAAATATTTTCCAGGTGTTTACAGAATGTTTGTTGTCGAATTCAGTCAGCGATAAGATACTTTTTTTGAGTTTTGAATGCGATCTGGAGATGTTTAGTCCTTGTCTAGTTGCTCCATGACTCAGTAAGGAGGAAATGTTGTCAAGCACATCCTGCTTAAATGAAGGATACAGCTGTGTCATCCATGTAGCAATCATAAAATAAGTTTAACAGAAAGCTAATTATAAAAAAACAAAAACAGCATGGATCCAATGATTGATCCCTGGAGCCCTGTTTCTTTCATGTGTAGGAGCACTGAACTAATGCAATTATGTTCCACTTTAGTGGTGAGTACTGTATATTAAGATAAATATTACCTAAAGTCCACTTGTATCTTCCGCATGTATGTCATTGTTAAAAAAATGGATCACAAATGAATAGTTTCATTTCCTGAACGACCCGAAAACAGCTGGGCACTGTAGTTTTTGACAAACGTTACTCATAAAAGGAATAAACATTGCATTCTTGGGGACTTTTTCAACCGCAGATTAATATACAGTATGTGTTGAATGGCGCCGAGATGGTGTAGTATTGTTTCAAAATAAACAGTGCAATATTTATTGTAGTGAAGCATATAGTTGTGGAATACATTTCCACAGGATAAATTCATTATCATTTCTGGTCTCTTAATTGATTGACATTTAGAAAGATAGAGGATGTACAATCTAATCATTTAAAAGGGCTTTTTAAGGCTCCTCCAGCAGACGTATTCTTTAACAATATACGTGGGAATTGCTTGGCAACAAACTAACTCAAGGACGATGATGATGAGTACTGGGGCTCTGTATGTGTGGGCTAGCACAATTCTTTTTGATGATAACTGAGCATTGATTTGGATTTTTTTTAAGGGCGTATGGTGGCAGGGAAGTAATTACAATTTTTAGAAACACAGCCCTGGTTCAAACCTGTTGTCCGGCCCTTCCGTGTGGAGTTTTCATGTTCTCCCCACGCAAGGGTTTTTCCTCCAACAGTCCAAACACATGCAGGATAGATACGTTTAGAGTGTGAGTGGTATCTCTATATATGCGTCAGCCATGCGATAACCTGGTGACCTATCCGGGGTGCACCCAGCGTTTGTTCAATGCCAGCTGTGATCGGCTCCAGTCCCCCTCCACAACCCTGAGTAGGATAAGCAGTTACTGATAATGGATGGACGGATGACTGCTTTTTGGGAAGGAGTGCCATAAACGCCAAACTGTGTTCAGTTTGCAAAACAGATGGGGAGAACAGTGTTGTGCTAACAATCAACAAAATCTCATATTGTAATGGTGTCTTTAAAAAAATGCTGAAACAAAATTCCACACCAAAGACCACCAAAAGAAAAACTACTGTCTTTTTTCACACAGTGCATCTGATCTGATCTATCCCATAACCCCGGAGGGTCGTTGGGGCACCACAGACGATCTGTTGACCAGCTCTCTCCATCCCTCTCTGTCCTCGGCAGCTCTCATTGCCTCACTGAGTTTCAAGTGAGTCCATTCTCCGATGTTATCTTTCCATATTTTTCTTTTGTCTCCCTCGTCTCCTTCTACCTTGTATGGTTCCTTGTAAGATGGTCTTTGCAAGGCCTGAGGATCTGGTGATGTGTCCGTACCACCTCAGTTTCCGCTTTATAACAGTGGTAAGCAGGTCATCATGTGGGCCGATGGCTTGGCTGATCTTTTGCCGGACATCCTCGTTTGTGACATGTTGGGTGTAGGAGATACCCATGAGTCTTCTGTAGCATCTCATCTCCATGCTCTGTAGTCTTTTCTGTAGTTCAGCTGTAAGGGTCCAGGTTTCACAGGCATATAGAAATATTGATGTGACAAGTGAGCGCAGTAGTC
>NC_136603.1:11850779-11917953 GCF_910589615.1 Taurulus bubalis
GAGGCACAGGAATATGGAAGTTGGGTTTTAGCTGGGAATAATATCGGAATTCTATATACTGTGAGCATAGCTTCCTATTGGACTTTGAAATCACAAGTGAATGGTTAGAAGCTGAATGTTTGATTTTAAACCATAGATCGTGCTCAAATAAAAACTACATGACCAATAATACTGGATTAAAGATCTTGAATAATTAAGAGATTTACTTTTAGTCACAACTGTATTAATAGTCTAAACAGGAATCACCACATTAAAATGAGCAGATGAATCAAAAATGTTCTAACACGTGTAATACAAAGTGTCACAAACCATACTAACAGCTCAGTAAGGCTGTAACCTTTGAGAATTAGCACTAAACACACACTACAGCTGAGGAGGATTGGAAAGCTTTGCTGGTATTTTGACACAAGTATTTGCCAAAATAAAAGTTTGACTTGATGAAAGCGCTGGATGAAACCTCAGGATCACCAAAGTCAACAGGTTCCATCCTCGGGGGCAACATTTCATCTTCATTCATTCTATAGTTGTATTTGGTATTTAAATCAGGACCTAAGTGACGAAGCTCATCAATATTGCCATCACTGGAGCCACTCCATTACCACGGCTAAAAATAAATAAATCTACAAAAAACTGCATCAAGACAAATGAAACGGATAAAACACTTTTTTCTCTCTATTTAATTAATATAAATCACTAATTAATATAAAATGTTAAAGCAATAAAAAAAGGCTGAAGTTTGACTTCATTTACTTGACAATGCACGCATTAAGACAACAATGCACGCGTTAAGACAGTATACAGGATTTACAGGCTTACTTACAGGCCTCTGGAGGACTAGAGTTCAGTATCTAACAGATATTGCATTTGTTCCTTTAGCATTTTGTCTCTGTAAAGCTGAAGAAACAAAAACATAGAACAGGTACAGGTAATTATATGGAAAATCCATGATGATATACAAAAGGTTTGCAATGGAGTACCTTTAGTTGGACGATAGCTCAGGAAAGAGCAGTGCCATTGATGCAGCTGTACAACCAAACCCTAGGGGGACTGGTGAGATCCCAAGAAACTTGTTCCGACAGAATTGTAAACAGAGGTGCACGACACACGAAGTACAACATAACACGGCTCACTGCGATTGCCGTTTAAGAAAGTACAAAGATTAAATAGGCAAGTTGATTTCTTTTCCAAATGAATCCACCGTCATACAAATGAACAACGCAGTACAATTCAAGAGATAAAGTGAAATTGCTAAAATGTTCAGACATTGTCCATAAAATCTGCGGTTCTAACAAAAGTGAGCCTATTTAAATACCCAGGTAACAGTTTCTTCCTTGAATAACATTGCAAACATTCCAGCTCCTATGTCATACGTTTAATATATATTTTCCTATTTCCGTGACTATTAGTAGTCTCTGAAATGTCCGGTACGCCATCTTTGGATGCCAAAATGTTTCCCGCCAAGCGTTTTAAAATAAATATAGGTTTGTGCCACTATAAGGGCACTGAACCAATCAAGTCTCTTGTCTTGTGAGATTTCTCCAGGATGGTCCACCTTCTGGATGTCTTCAAAAGCCTCGAAGTATGTCTGCCTCTTCTTCTCGAGGCAGACTCAAATGTCTGTTTTGAGTTTGTCCAGAGAGTTGTCGATCTTTGTGAGAGTCTTTTTGATGCGTAACGCTGTTAATCTGGCTGACGGATTCTGGTACCAGCACTCCTTCATGAGTTTCGCCATGGAGGTTAAAGTCTGAAAAAAGAAAAATCAATCGGTGTTTCCAGTGTCAACATTAGAATATCGCTGAAATGCTCTTATATCTGGATATCAAAAGCATGCAGACTTGAAATAATTACGATACAATAATGACGACATAATATCACTCACCGTGTCTGAAAACCATCTGTTTGGGATGGTGGGTCTCTGCTGATCCACACACACAACCTTCTTCATATCCTCAAAACTGGGATCACTTGGAACCACGTCGTGAAAAGGTGGCTTGTAGTCTTCGACAATGCCTAAAGGTAGAGCAGAGAATGCAGCAATTCACTTTCAAGTTTCACTCAATCACTTTAAACAATAAGTGGAATAAAGGTACACTGACAAATGGCTGACACATAAAATACACTTTTTTTTGCTCTTAACTTGCTCTCAAGTGCAGTCGTGGGACCAAATAGAGGCAGGGGGTTACTGCGTCAAGGGTAAATCAATATCTTAAGGGTTGCTGAGAGCCCAGTTCCTACTGTAAAGCGATAAACCCATTTAACAGTGGGTGGAGGAAGTAGGTTTTATTTCACATAAGCGGTGCTAGCTTCTCCACAGACAGTAGATGTTGTCGTGTGTATCAAGGCCAAGGATTTCTACCGCAGAAAAGCTTTTACTTAGTCTAACTTAAAACACTGATTCTGTGTAAAGTCTGAAATGAAACAATTTGTGACTGTATACTGCTTGTTGGTAATGCAACTTTGTTGGAAATGATGACGACAGTTGATAACAACAAGATAAGGTATAAATACATCATGCTGTGTGAAATGTTTACTGACCGTTGCTGACTGTCCTCCTGGCGATCTCCCACAGGACGAGGCCCAGGGCCCAGATGTCCACTCGCTTGTAGGACTCGAAACAGTCCATCTGGATGGAGTCATCGAGCACTTCGGGGGCCATGTAGCGCTTTGTGCCCACTTTCGGGTTGTTCCCCACATCCAACTCGTTGGTGTCTTGAAAATGCATGACAGCCAGACCTAGCGTAAAAACACAGAACACTATAAAGTTTCCCTGCAGATATGAGACACATGTAAAATATTCGTTTGAATGGGAAAACAGCCGTCTGGTGTTTTTGAGTGGTGGGGGACTTAAAGAGCCCCGTCTCAGACAACTATAATGAAACAAAACACTGCACTCACTCCATCAACTGATGCTGAAACACTACTTGTTTGTCGTACACAGTCCTGTTCCCACAGGATGTAATCCAACATAAGAACAACTCGCTTGGGAGACAAACACTGCTGCCATGTTTGTCGGAGCAGCGAAATGCGTCATCCGAAGCAGAAGTTATTACATCGAGCATGTAAACATGCCGAGCCAGTAGCCAGGCTATGGCTTGTACCTGAGTTTGTTTTTCATCAAGCACCTGCAACGGGAACATTGGTGTTTTAGGCAAAGTGGTTAGAGTTCCTGTAAAAGTGTTTTTGATTAAGGGCTCAGTGGTACATCGAAGCAGTGGATGTTCTGTCTCAATTAACAACAAATGTGGCTCAGCAGATAGATGCGAGTAGAGCGATATTATTGCAGATACATCTTTTATGCAATACCCATGAACCACCATTTTCAACCTTAAAAACAACCTTCAGTTGTTTTCCATCAACCACCATCTTTTCCACTCATCTGTAGCAGCAGGGCCATCCAGACGTCTGTTTTCAAGCTCTTCCTGGTGAACCCTGAAGCGTTCCCAGGCCGTATAATCTCTCCAGCGTGTTCTCAGTCTAATCCGGGGCCTCTTACCAGTTGGACGTGCCCAGAAACCTCTAAACGAAGGCGTCCGGGAGCCATCCTGATCAGATGCCTGAACCACCTCAGAAGGCCCCTTTGGATGCAAAGCTGCTCTATTCCGAGTTCCCTCCGGATTTCTGGGTTCCTCACCCCATCCATGAGTTTGACAGCAGCTACCCGACTATCATTACCCAAAGCCCATGAGGATAGGAGAGGGTCAGAACGTAGGTGGACTGGTTAATCGAGAGCTTTCCCTTCCGTTGCGGTGCAGCGTCAACAGTGGAGCTACACTTTACCACTAGTGAACAAAACCCTGAGAGACTTGACACAAACCGATTGATCTTATCCACATCTTTAAGTTAAACTTTTATAACTATTTGATTAAACAGAGTAGGGGAATGTAATCAGTGGATTTATGATAAAGATTAGTCAGTATTCTCACCAAGGTCAGCAATGCAGCACTGTCCATTCTTTTGGACCAATATATTTTTGCTCTTGAGGTCCCGGTGCGCAATGGCCGGTTTGCCCTGAGTGCCGAAGATCTCAACGTGGAGGTGTGCGAGGCCGCTTGCGATGGAGAGCGCCATGCGGAGGCAGCTGGATGCATCGAGGGTGCTGAGTTGAAGGTAGTCGTACAAGGAGCCCATCTCGTGGAAGTGTGTGATCAACCACAATTGAGTGCTGGAGTTCCTCGAGGTCATGTCTGACGCTATGAAGCCTAAATTGAGTGAAATATACCAATGCAATTCATTTTAAAAACTTTGATCAATAGACGCATCATTGTATAAAGCCAATGGGACATGATTGGGCACTAGATGGATAGAGACATAGATATATATATATATATATAATATGTTATATGTCATAATCCACCATAATAAATAATGTTAAGGCAAGGTTGGATGGTTTGTACAAGTATTTTTTTAAACAAGAGGTATATTCATATATATTAAGTCCTGCCATAATCAATCAAATTATGCTAGGTTTAATGAGCAATTAGTTAGACCTCGACACATGGCATGTAGTAGTAGGTATTCTCACAGCTGGCTGAGCCTGTATACATGAAATATGCTACGCACCCAGGATGTTCTCATGTCTCAGCAGCACAGTGTTGTAGATCTCAGTCTCTCTGAACCAGGACTTCTCGTCTCTGGAGGAGAAGATTTTGACCGCGACACTCTCTCCCTGCCATTGACCCCTCCACACTTCACCGTAACGGCCCTTACCTGGCGGGCAAAAACATGGGAGAAATGAGCAAACAAATGAGCAAAAATATTACATAGAAATCCGCCTGCGGGATGTGTTTTACTGTGTTACTTTCCACTAGCATTACTCATTATATTTTTGTCTCCCTTATGTATAAAAGCTGCTCTTAGCGTTAGAATTACCATTATTTAATCTGGAGCTGCTTAGTCTCTTTCATCTCATCATCTCTCTGTATGGAGTTTCCAGCATAAACAAACTGTGCTAACGTTCACTGTATGCTGGCGGTTCCAAATAGGAGATAAAGCCACCGAGTGGCTGATGCAGAAAGTCAAACATTTTGCAGCCACAGAAATCTTGAAGTTGAGCTAAATGGAAAGCAAGTATTGAACTTACTTTAATCAGTATCATGTAGCTGCAGCTATTACATATGTAAATAGGCATCAGTTTGCTAACATGTTAACAATAACATTGTAAGCCGATAATGATGTGGTGCCTGTGTAAATATCAGCTTATTTTGCTGCCTCCTAGTGACCAAAAATCAATTCATGCATATTTCATTTGATTTATTTGGAGAGGATGAATACTTCATAACACTTCTTTCAACATGGTTTACTTAACACACGTTATCACAACACACACCATGTTTGTCCATATGAAAATAGGTCTGCTGTTGGTAATATTTTCTCTGACACTTAGAGACATGATTACAGGATATGCATAATGTAGGAGGCAGAATCTGAGGCAGTGTTATTGTCAATATGAAAATAGCCTTTAACGGGGCACTTACCTACACACTCATTGAGTGTGATTTGTCGTGCAACAGTTCTCTGAACGAGGAACGGGAGCCCTGAGCCACTTCCTGAAGTGCAGGAATGATCCAGAAGATCCTGGCAAAGAGAAAAACAGAAACAAAGAGGACAGGTTTTATAAATGTACATGTATGTGGTACATTTGCAAGTGAGCTAGTTGAATTCCCAAAGGATTCATGTGGCTCAAGCATAAAAGAAGATGAAATATGGAGCATCTGGGACTCAGATGGAGACTAATACAACCGGCAGCCTTTGATGTGGTACCCACATGGGATGTAGGGGGTAAGCAGTGTGTGTATCAAGATATTGTGTGTGTGTGTGTGTGTGTGTGTGTGTGTGTGTGTGTGTGTGTGTGTGTGTGTGTGTGTGTGTGTGTGTGTGTGTGTGTGTGTAAGGGGGGTGGAGGTGGGGGGGTCTGTGCTGGAGGTGCAGAGTGCCCCCTGCTGAGTAAACAACAGAAGTGCCACCCCCTCCCTGGGGGCGCTGGAGATTTTCTCTAACCAAGGACCAGACTCCAAAACAGGTGCAATGCTGCAGAGCCTTTCATTTTTATCTCAGCTAAAACACATGCAGCACCCCGGTGTGGACACAGGAGGGCAGTGTGCAGCAAGAGAGCGGGAATCTGCTGAGCAAACTGGGAGGAGAAGATGAGGATTGAAAACAACAAAGAAGAGTGATGCCTCAGATAAACAGATGCATAATGCAAGAGCTTCCTGGGAGACAATTTGGAATCACAACACAGGAACGCAAGGCAGAGTGCATAAAATGTATGATGAGTTGCTCTGCAGAGAGTTTAAATCCCTCTCTTCGGTACAGGGGGATTGTTTTAGGAGGGTATATTTGGGCCAGGCCGTTAA
This sequence comes from Taurulus bubalis, assembly GCF_910589615.1. Lineage (NCBI taxonomy): Eukaryota > Metazoa > Chordata > Actinopteri > Perciformes > Cottidae > Taurulus > Taurulus bubalis. The sequence continues at coordinate 11,857,133 of NC_136603.1, forward strand.
GCAGCAGAATACAATCAGAACGTTGCAATATCACCATAATCAGACGACTTCTGGGCAGTAGCCTCCCAGAGGGACCAGCCCATGTGTTTCAGGCCGATATGCTTTTCACAGCCACACCACTGTTCCTAATATCCTTTCTCATGGCACTGCCAAGCACTTTTTATTATTATGCCCAAACAAACAAACAAACAAACTTTCTGGGGCTCCATATTTGGGCTTTCCATTGCCAAGTGCACTGATGGACTTTGTAAATAGCTTGAAACAAAGCCAAAATCAGCTATTTCTTTCTCTGACACACACATATACTCATGAATGATCACACTTAACAATTGTTGTTTACAAGTTTTATAATGAAAGATAAATGGGATAATCTGGCCTGGACATTTTGCTACAAGTGTGAATAGAATTGCTTTCAATTAAAAAAAGGATACTAATGCGAAAATAAAACGTATGCTTTTGAGAGGATATAGAATCACAAAATGGACGGTAACCGTCGTGCATTTTGTCCGGGCACAAGCTAGACTGAGAGTCTCAGCTGAACTTGATTACACGGTACGTAACCCAGTGAATGTGCTGGGTTGTCTTTCAGACTTAACACTAACCACAGGACTCCACCTAAACTCTGGATCAGTTTAGTGGGCCTCAAAACATAAACCACTCTGCAGAAAACTTACAATCCACAGTTGAGTGGAGAGAAAATAAATAGCTAAAGACATCCCTCAAACAGACTGGAACAATTAAAGGATTCAAAACAACAACACGCACACACACACACACACACACACACGCGCGCACACGCACACACGGACACGCACACGCACGTAACCGCTATGCATTGTTTTAAATGTTTTTACACAAGAATTACTAAATACTCTGGAGATCATGATCTGTAAAACACACAAAGTTCAGAAGCAATAGACTGCACTGCAAATGTAATCTTTTTTTTAACCTAACAATGACAGTAAGCACAACAATATATTACGGCTTAAAGCTGCACCGTGTATACCATGACACAGTGCATCTATCTATTCTTTCATAGCATTTACCGAACCAATCATGAGGTGCCCAATATTAAGTGATTTATTCCTCTCGTGCGTTTTTCCCCATCATACAGTGAGTGTTTCACCAAGTTCATCACAGAATATAAAGCTAATCCTTGATTACAGGGCCCCTGCATGACAGCCTTGATCACAAATCTGGATTAAAAGGTGGCGAACAAGGTGTATTGTGCCATCTTGTCTCCATTGTATATTATCTGGAGTCAAACGGTAAAATTGTGTACATAGATGCATAAATCCCCACTAATCCAACATCGTTTCAACTCATCAGCTGAATCCCTTTAGTGAATACAACCCATCATTTCAGAAGGGGGTTTCCATCTCTGTTGTTGGTATACATTGGCACTTTGAAGACTCTCTGTAATCCAAGTGTACAGAAAAGAGCCCTCCTACCACCCACTGTTCAACAACACGATTTGATCTGCTATCACATGAAATGATTGACACTGTAGGTTTTTAAATATCAGAGCTAAAACTAGACACATAACAACTTTATCTAAATTATTATTGTTTTCTGGTGCTGTAAAATGTTGGCTTACATTGGTTAAGAATTCAAGGTTTCAATTTTGATCAGCTGAGAAATGTACAAAATCCATATTAAATTGTATATGTGAAAATACTGCATATGGTTAATGGTTGTACATAACAGGCCATTCTCTACTACTAGAAAAACTTATGTAGTATTATATAATCCTTGAATAACCTTGAAATGATATAAATTTCCTTACATTATACTGCTGTGCTTACAGTGGACATTTCAGATACATCAAGATAGTAAAGCAAACACAATTTAATTTAAATATCTATTCTTTCCCACTGTTTCCTTTCTAAGTGCAATAATGATACTGGCTGTTTTTAGCTAACTCCTTTACTCAGTAAATAGAGACACTGTTTTTTTTACCAATTCAAATTTGTTTTACACTACAGACTTTCTGTGACTCACTCTAGGTCAATTAATAACAGTATATACACAGTATATGGCAGCTAGCACAGAGAGAAATAAGTGGGTTAAACTAAAAGACTGCAATTAATTTGACATATAACATACTAGTCAATTAAAATATGCCTTGAGCAACTCTAATACTATTCTCTCCAGTGAGCTGAGGTAGAATCCTACTCACCGCCAGAGTGCTCTCCCCCACGTTGGATGCTATAAGGCCATCGATGGTTCCATACTCTGCATCTCGTGATGTTAGTCTCTCCATTTGATTGTTGTGGATGCGTCTGAACACCAGGATGGCGACAACCGAGAGGACGATGAGGATAATGATGGGCGCCACGATGACGATAGTAAGGGTGGTCACACTGTAGCTGGATAGCTCATCGGCTGTGAGGGGAGAGAAACATTCACAATGAGAGATTTCTTCAGACTAAATCAGGCTATCATTTTGGACATTTTTGTAAACACAAAATAAAGCTTGATTTCTAAGATTGGATTTGGCTTGTGTCTGTCAGAAGACTGAGTGCTTAAGTAAACAACAGATGGAAGCGTCCAATGGACCCCAGCAAGCGATACAAGAAGAGGAGGTGACCATAACTATGCATGTTGAGGGAAAACTCTTCACTGCGGGGGCGTCTTCTCTGACTGGACCACACAGACTGACACAAATCACAGGTTCGCAGCACTCTGCAGACCTTCGGGAGAAAGCAGTTAGGGGTGTGGGTGCACATAGAGCGCACATGCACATGAGCATTCATTCACACACACAGAGAGGATCTCATAGAGTCAGCAGAGGTCGGGCCTGAGGAACTGACCATTCACACTTTTCAAACATTCCAAGGGAAAGACGGCTCAGCTCTGCCAGACAATGATCCCCTTTTTTCAACTCAAATAATGAACCGTTTCTCCCATATACACATAACTACAACACATTGTAGGAACTCACTAGACTTGAACCAAGCACTCGGGCAGGGTTGCATTTATTTTTATTTAGCTTAAAACACACACACACTATATATATATATATATATATATATATATATATATATATATATATATATATATATATTTGTAGTTTGCAGCAATGTAATACAAAGACATGATGTGAATTGTATGATGTGGTAAACTGCACCCAGTGAAGGTGTGTTAACCTTAATATTATCTGAGCTAATCCCCAAATATATAAGCAAAAAGACAGCTGGGGTATTACAGGTATGAATATTTATCAAAGAAATATAAAAGACTGCTGTAGAGGGAAAAGTAAAGGTGACACACAAAAAAAGTGCAACAGCAGCTCTGTGTTTAGATGCCTGCCTCGCCTTCATTCCCAGGTGGCTTCACCCACTGGGCTCTTGTCAGCCAGCTCTGACAGCCTCTGAGAGAACACCGGGGAAGTGGACGGTGACTAAACAATATTCAAAACCTCCCTTTGGTTGCTCACCAGGAGTGTGACCACACAGAGGTGTAACTCGGGCCAAGAGAAACCATCCAGAACAGCAGACATTTTCCCAGCAGATGACGTAGCCCTCTCGGTAGAGTATGAATGCTTTGTCTAAAACAGTAAGAAATAACCTCACATGTTCGTTCCTATTCTGAACCGATAAAATCTAACCAGCGCTTTGTCTGAAAAGGCTGTTCGTAAGTACAGTTCAATGCTGAAATCAATAGATGGCGCTCTTGAGCATCGTAGTGTACCTTTGACAGGTAGCGCCACAGTGCTGTTCAGGTTGCACAGGTGCCCATGGCAGCACTCCACAATCTGGTCTCTGGAAGGTGGGGTCTTGCAGGTCAATGTGCTCTGCTCATACACCTTGAAGCAGCCTTTCTGGTACACCAGGGAGCCGGCGCTAACCGTGAGGGATGAGAAACACTGGTGGCCCTTGCAGCGTTTCTCTTTTTCACATGAGCTGCCCTCACATACACAATCATGCTCCTCTTTGATCAGGGGCTTTACTTCCTCCTCTGCAAGAGATTCAGGAAGAGGACATAGATGATTAATAACACTTTCGACAACATAAATCATTAAAGCTATTCCTGTGCTGCTATAACTATGCATATAGCTTTTAAATGGCGTTTTAAAAATCATAATTCAAATAGAGTTTGTCATGAAATGAAATTGTGAGTGACATAAGGTCTATGGTGAACGACAGCCAAGAGAAATGTGTACAATGTGTACAAAGTCACCTTTCCCTGGAGTCTGCACAGTGACGTTCATGTTACACAGATGGCCCTGGCAGCACTTGACCACATGGCCCGAGGAGGGTGGCATGGCGCAGGTGACTCTGCCCTCGTCGTCGTCCCTCAGGCAGCCCTTCTGTTGGACGGCCACCCCATCCATCATCTTCAGAGAGGAGAAACAGTGCTGGCCGGCACAGCGATGGTCTCGCTCACACACACCGCCCTCGCACATGCACTCCTGGTCTCTGAGGACCGGTCTGCCAGCAGACCGTTCTATATCTGATAAAAGGAAATAAAGATATGGGGAAACCCATTACAGCAATGCTATTAGCGGACCATTAAATTAAACAGCATTCACTCAGATCAGAAAACATGAAAAAGTATCTCTGCTAGCTGGCTGAAGAGGCAAGTCAAGTATATTTAAATGTATGAGTTTTGACAAATAATAGATGACAATTTCTTCATATTTTAAAAAGACTGAATGATGAACCTTAGGTAAGCCACTTGCTTCTATGCATTGCTTATAATATAAATCCTACAGATGTTCAAGCAGGATATTTTTCACACTGTTATGATGCAAAACACTTCACCTTTTGCCAGTAACTGCAAGGAGACGTTCATGTTGCACAAATCCCCAAAGCAGCACTCCACCACCAGCTCAGGAGTTGGCGGACTTTTGCATCGCGAGGACCCTTCCTCATTACCCACAATGCAGCCCTTCTGCAGGGCCGACGTCCCGTTCAGTATGTAGAGGGAGGTGAAGCACTGCTTGCCGAAACACCGGTCCCCACTGCTGCAGGACCCTCCGTCACACAAACATTCAGAGTTTCTCGAACTGACATCCCCTTCAAAAGAAAAAAGAAAAATGATGTAAGTGGTCAGAATTCATCCCTGAAAATAGACAAAGCTGCTGCAAAGAAGGACTGTAATCTCCAATATGTTCCTAAATGGTTTGTGACATAAGATGATCAGTGCTTGTCCTCTGCATGTATCTATTTTCAGTCGGACAAGTGTGAATCGCCGCCCTAAAAAAGCTCCTCTTTCTGCTGCATTCCATCGCCACTGCAGTTGTTTAAAATAACACTGTGAGACAGCAGATGAGAGGGTGACAGACTGGGGAGGGGTGGTGAAGGGGAAAGAAATTGTGAATTTTTGGTCTATGCATGCAAAAGACTTGAGGGGGATAGAGAAAGCCGCAGAGGCTGCAAGATGGTGTGCATGTTTAACCGGAGTAAAAGAGAATAGGAGGACTGAGACATCCCGTACACACCCTTCAAGCTACTACATGTACTTTGGACAAGCTGCGTTTTGTGACAAGAAACTTACCTTCCAAGCTTGAACAGGGAAGGACCAGGGCGATCAAAACCAAAAGAAACATGCCCCTCACCGTCATTGTAGAGCTAGATGGAAGAAAGAAAGAAAAAAAAAAGAGAGAAACACAAAAATGAGGCTCCAATGAACATGCAGACCGGGGGCTGACATTGTATTCAGAGCAAATGACGGCAATTTCTATACTGAATACCTTTGGTATTTTTGTAAAACATATTTCAGGATACCATTCAGTGAGACAGACAGAAAACCGAGAGGGAGACAGACGGATAACGACAGGATTTGCTGTCGACCAAAGAGTAACAGATAGAGCAATTTTACAGAGGAAGACCATTTCTTGTTTTTAGAAAAAGAGTCAACACCAAGTTTAAAATGTTCAAGTAAAGTGGGTCTCAAGCCTTCCTGTTGTCCTGGCAACAAGACATTGAGTGGCAAGCAATGGGGAGACTGGTGCTCTCTTATTGGCTGCCTTTATGCGCGTGTGTGTGTGTGTGTGTGTGTGTGTGTGTGTGTGTGTGTGTGTGTGTGTGTGTGTGTGTGTGTGTGTGTGTGTGTGCATGCTCGGTGATGTCTGTGTGTTTGTTGGAGGGACAGGCTGCTTGGCAGTGAGGGGAGAGGAGCAGACAGTTGAGAGAAGAGGAGGAGGAGGAGGAGGAGGACGAGAAGAAGAGCACGACGGGGAGAGTGTGGGTGCCCAAATACTATCATTTAGAGACCCGGAGACCGTCTAATGCTTCAATATTTAATGCGTCTCTAGAAGCGTCCACATTGGCTGTGCGGTTGTGTTTGTTTGTTTTATCCAGTGACAGATTTCTTCACCAGACCACCAGTTTAACTCACACTGTAAACTCCAGCTACCCATTTTATGAATATGATGTGTGAGTTCTGTGGACACGTCATAGCCTGCAGCGTGCCCCGTTTATGCCATACTAAGCACCGGGGCCGTTATCTCGGAAGCATGTGTTTGCGCGCCTGAATGCATCTGTGCCACTGATAAATACCCAAGCGCCCCCCCTTACCTCCATCCCCTCCAAGCCTTTGTGCCCGTCTCCCAGACATAAATGATTAAGCACATAATGTTAGCATTAGCCCAACGGTGGCGTCTGTACGGGCCGCTCACACACAGACCACATGCTGCTCCTTTAATCGGAGCACAAAACAGAGGCTGCCACACAGAGATAATCAGGAGCGCTGTCTGCTCCCTTTGGACCAGGGGAGAGGGGGCAGGGAACGGGCAGGAGGGCATGAGGAGGTACAGCCAGGGGGCAACTGGGGGACAGTGGGTCAGAGAAGGGCAGCGAACGGAGCCAATGTGGGAGAGACGTGTGGGCTGCAACAGTGAGGGAGGCTAAAGGGGGAGAAGTGGGACAAGGAGGTGTCTGGAGTCAGCGCCCAGGGGGACAGCAGGAAGAAGGGCACCATGCTGGTGGGGGACGGCCGGCTGGGCTACGGTGAAGCCAGGGGGCCGAAGGAAACAGGATAAAGAGATAAGCATGGGGGGGTAAAAGACAATTGTCTGGAGCTCATGCTAGAGCCTAGAAAAACAGAGATTCTGTCAAACTGGTTATCTTGGTGTTGACTCATAACACTTGTGTAGGAGGACGACAAAGAGTGCAATATCCTGACTCACACGCTGCTGACAGATCAATAGCTCACCTCAATTAACTAAGTAGAGCATGCCATGAAGCTCCATTTAATGGCGTCCATAAGTGTAGGTAAATGATTTGCTGCATTTTTGTTTACATTTACTGCTGAAAGACCCTCGACGGAGTACTGAAGTCCTCTCCGTCTCAATTCATCTCTCCGCGAGGACACTTTGTCTTAAATAAGCAGTCATAAGCAGTGAGCCACATGCCGGCGACCGAGCCACGAGGTGGTCCTTTTATGTGCCGTTATGTACAAAGCAAATATTTCAGTCTGAGCTGCAAAGCCTGAGGGCCTTTTGCTCGTTCTCCGACATAATGTATTCGCACACATCCACTACTGTATGTTTTTTTTCTACACAGTTTATTTTGCATAAGTACAGGAAACACAAACTACTCCCCATCTATCCACACATGAGGCATAGCTAGCTGGTAAACACATCATCGAGCCAGCTAACAGCTTTGCTTGATAAATACATACTCAGGATTCGTCCTGATACTGGAAACCTCAGAAGGGACTCTCGAATGGAGTGAGGCAGGGAGGGCGAGCATCTGCAGGACCGATTGCGATCTGAGAAGACAACTTTATGGCGCTATGTGTGTGTTGCAGCTCTCTATCCCTGCATATTGAATTCTCTGGCAGTGTTCTGTACTGCGTGTTCGCAAAGCTGACATCCTGCCAAGGGTGTGCTCTCATCTCCCCCCCAACTATCTGTCTCAACCCCCTTCTTTCCTTTTACTTCCTCTTCCTATATCCTCTGATGTGGTGTTGTAATAGAAAACCAGTGTAAATACCACATGGTAATTATATTTTCCCATGTTCACTGCTGTCGAAACTAATAATCTAAGAATTTACTACAGTATGCAAAATATTTTATAGCTAAAAAAAAAAAAAAGTGGCCAAATGTCATTTGACACAACTGTGATTGTGTGATTATTTTACAATGCATTGCATTATGATGAGTACTTCTTACTCCCTTCGCTTGAAGTACTTGCACATTGCTTAGGTATTTCCACTTTATGCCAGTTCATAATTATACTCTACTACATTTTAGGGACAAGTATTTAGCTTTTTACTTTGCAGTTACTAGTTACTTTGCAGATTGACGTTTTACAAACAAAACATGCAATTATCTTTTTAATGTGGTGCCTGATTTAACCAACAGTGTAGAGTGTAGAAAGTGGGAAGAAATACCTCCATCTCAATCAAGCGGTTACATTTAAGGCTACCTACAAATGAAGTCATCAGTAATAATAACCCAATAACATATACAGGTATAATTATATTTTTGTAAGGAGTCCTGTTGCACAATCAGTACTTTTTAAATTTGAACTATTTTCTTCTTCTGTTCCTTCACTCTAAATTCTGAATGCAATTACTTTTCAACTGTACTTAATTATCTGAATGATTTTCCCACCATAGGCATTTTGTATGATGATATCAATGCCTCTGAAATACCTAAGCACTGACCACGCTCATGGAAATACAGAAACCCCATTTAGCTCAACACAAGGCAGTGGACACCCCGGAGATAAATAGTTGAGATAGACATGGCCCTGTGCAACGTATGCTGGCTTTAACTCCAACAGAGTGCTGCTGGAGGGGCTTGAAAGTGATCCTACTTATCAAGGCTCCCGTTTTTGACGCCACGTTTCCTTCCCAGACTGTTTCCAGTGATCCCACTCTAGAGGGCTATCTTGATAAGCACTTCTTCTAAGATGTTGAGCTAAGCTTTAAGTGATTAGACGGAGATGATTAAACATGCCACTCAAATATTGTGGTTGGTACAACTGTACCACAAAGAGAAGCATGTTGGCAGTTATGATGATTTAAATCCATTTTGTGACACATTCCCACTTAATCGACTACATCTTCAACTGCCATGTTAAATCTAAAATTCTATCAGCATTTGCTGTTTCTAGGTGACATTTTCAAACAAATTGTTACTTCCAAGAACAAAGAAGAATATAAGTCTAGTTAGCCGTTTCATTCTTTTTGGTCTGTTTTGTATTCGGGTCACGACCAAGGAGAGAATGACAAAACATGACTTTGTCCGATGAGTATGGTGCATCACTGAGGATGAAGAGGGAGGAGGCCGGAAGCCCTGCAGGAGCTGCTGAGTCATCATGCTGGCAAAGAGGGAGACGAGAGGTGGAATCTGTGTCTGAGCATGCAGGCTGGCACAGTTGCCATGGCACAAATAGCCTGGGCGCAGAGGAAGCTGCAGAAAACTGCGGGGTGGCGATGGAGGAAACGGGCAGAGACTGGGGCAATGCGGAGCCTGCTGTTCGCTTCCCTGTCCTCGTCCCCTTCCCCGACCCAGACAGCCGAAGTGCCAGCATGCCATCAGGGACACACAGATGGTTGGCTCCTAGGTGGATGTGGGTGTAACACAGACCTGAGGGCGATCGTTGTCCTCTTTGCAGCATCCCACATTCATATTCACACTACAGCTCAGCAAGTCAACACATTCACCTCGGCCTAAAAAAATATTCTCTGCCTTCAGTCAAATACAGCACTTGGGGTGACTAAAACTAAGTTAGGAGAATACGTAACCTTAACTTTTTATTAGGTTATGAGAGAGTACACTAATACTTGATACTATGAATGTTGTCTTAAAAAAAGATGTGTTGGAGTCAACACAAAAAAAGGTATCAGGGGGACACCCTAAATAAATATGTACATCCCAAAAGTCTGTTCGACACTTTACATAAAGCACAACGATAATGGTAAACTAATTTAGGACAGATTTGATGGGCCTCATCATCTTGTGGGCGGCTTGTCGTGTAGTTAGCTGTTGGCTTAAGGCCCTTACACACTGTGTGACATTGGCAATCTTGCAGCTCTATTACATGTCACACTGTGCAAGATGGAACCAATAAAATCTTGTATCAAGTCCGTGTCAGGCAGTACAATATCACATTTTGAGTGTGCGATGAATGCCTGATGAAATGTAGGGCCAGGGGGGAAAAGCAGAGAGGTAAAGTAAATAAGTTAAATCATCTGCGCTGATTTTGTGATAAAAAAAAAAAATGGAGCAGGGTTTGGTCAAACTTCATTTCAAATTCCAGACAGAATTATGGGTGGTTAATTCGGAGACTTTGCTTTCTACAGCAGCCACAAATATGTTGACGCAGGCTGAATGCATTGCTCACTTTGCTCTGTGGAATCAAAAGTGGCACAAACTCCACCTATTTAAACACAGCGATATATTAAGGAAACGTTAATGAACTAAACAAAAAGGTATTGTACTGGCAGCAGTATTGAAATGGAGCTCAATGCGGCGCTGTGACCTTGTCTGGTGTAACTGTGAAACGCAGGTTGCCCCCATCTTGATATCCTTTGTCGTACACCGAGACTGCGTATGAAAGCCAGACGGTTCCGCTGAGTACAAAGCAAAGCTCAATAACCTTTGGAAACACACCTCGCTGGCCAAGGGGCTCATCAAATGTGGAGATGAACCTGCAGAGCCCCATCAGGTCGAGCCAGGCTTCATCTCTCGGGGCCCTACAGTATTTCAGCAGCTGCCTCCTTTCACCGTGTGAGGAATGTAATCAAATGCAAATGCCCCCCTGCGTATGTTCACCCTCACTCACACATTCATTGTAGTTGGCAACAGCATAGCAGGTTTTTGTTCCTTGGATACAGTCTCACACGCACACACACTTCGGCCTAGATCAGATGTAATCAGAGACTATAGTTGCCTTTTCTTCCTGCTGTGCTCTCACCCTACCTAGGTTCTGTGTTTTCACAAGACGTCACAGGCACACAGAACCAAAACAAAAGAATTCAACCCAGTAAGTAATGGCAGTGTTTGGGGTTCTGCAAGATTTTATTATTGATTAGATAAAGCTTGAAGTCTTGTGAGACACAACTTTATCAGATTTTACAGCATTGTGGGGACGCTGTTAACAAGTCATCTATGCAATGGTCTCCATAGCAATTAGAGATTTATCACACAGCCATTAAAACATCTGAAACAGCCAATTCAAACACCATCTTTGTGGCCCCCGGCTATGTTTGCCAACCGAGGAATGCACAAACATTCTCCCACCAAATGACCGTCTCACAAAGTTCACTGCCCTGGGGCAGTACTCTTCTCAAAAGACATCTTGGTTTGTGTCACGGTGCACCCTTTAAAACACATTTTCTTCTTGTGAAACAAGACAATCCGCCAAACAGACCAAAGAGCTGTGTGCACAGACAGACGAAGCACAGGGAATATTTAGTCTGGATTGATTCTGCACCCTGCCTGGCAATGACTGAGCTCCAGGAGTCAGAGGGCTATCATGATATCCCCGGCTGTGTGACCCACAGACATCGACCACACCAATGACCACCGTGCTGATAATCACTCAGCAAACAGCTTGCAACAAAACAAACTGCGCTCCGTAGCCATTACATCCTGCTGCCAACGGAGCCTTTATGGCTGGGAGCTTCCTGGCCTTTCCGGAGAGGAGAGACCGGTAGTAAACATGGGAAATGAAGACGTGACGGGTTCTTGCATGAAGGGCTGGGCGATAATTCAATTTAAACGCTCAACAATATATTTTGTGGATTGAATTGTGATGATTTGATAATATGGTGTCAATAAATCAAAGCTGATTCTGATCAAAATGGAATTTGTCTAATGTGGTCCAACACTATGCATTGAGTTTGACCACATTTTATTAATTATTAAGTAATATCGCTTGAGCAAACCAATCAGATTCATTGGTTAAGTCGATCAGAGAAACCTGGTAATCTTTGTGCCATTTAATAAGCTAAAATCCTCAAAAATAAGTAGTTTCAGCTTCGAAAATTAGAATTTTTCAGGTTTTCTTTTTCTTTCTTTTTTTACTCTAAAGTACCTTCTACCTAGTCAATTAAGTGAGAAAATAATTGTCAGATTAACTGATAATGAAAATGATTGTTAGTTGCAGGCTTAGATTTTGCAAGAGAGCATTTGCCATATAATTGTATTTGTCACATATATGGCCAACAGATACCACAAGAAATATAAAAGCTATACGATGTTGTGATATTGATTTCCTGCTATACCGCCCAGCCCTACGTCAAAACCAATGAATAACTAAAAACCGAACAAATTCCCTATTTGGATCCAGCGCGGGGAATGGACTGGACGAATTCAAGCCATCGATGTGTTCCTGAAGTACATCCATCATGACAGAACTATTTCAGCTTTCCCCATGACCCCAAGAGATGAAACAGATTATTTTCAAGTCGTAGACAAAGTACCCACACCAAATAAGAGTCCATGCCTTGGACTGGGGAATGTGATCAGAGAGAAACAAAGCCATAACTTTTAACAGCTGAGCGATAAGACAAGAGCACTGAAGTGAATGAAGGGCTCATAAAATGTGTATTGCAGACTGTCTCCAGTCTGGGATGAGTGTGGAGAGAGGAGAGGAGCCACAAGCACCGCAGATCTATGGGCATCCGTGAAGACAGTAGTGTCTTGTATCCCTTTTATCCATCTCCATTGGTCCTCAACCACATTTGAACACAGAATCAGATAAATCAATAAGTCTGTGCGGAGCCACCAGAAGAAAAGAGCAAGCTCCGAAACAGCAAACAGTAACAAGACTACAATCTGGCAAATATACAGGCAGTCTTTTATCTTTCTAGTCTCTTTATCCCTATAACGTGTCATGCACAGACTGCATTGCCCGCAAGTCCTAGACAGCTCTTCTCATTGTGATATGTTTGGGCTACATAAAGCTGACGATTATTAAAAAGGCTCAAGGATTTTTTTTTTGACTAAAAATAACACTGCAGACAGAGGGGCCTCTTTCTAAAAAGCCGGACACGAGCATAGAGCAGAGGCAAATTCAACCCACATGCTGTGTTTCTCTGCAGCCTGCTGCCTCATCTGATGCCAGGTTTGTTGCTTGTCAAACTTCCTAGTAAATCAGCACACACTCACTCAGATGCACACACAGGATATATATGGCCAAAACTGAAGCAAGATAGCTGAAGGTTGCTGCAGTGAGCTATAGACTTCAAGCCTAATTCTGCCCCCTTTCTATCCTCCAGCCGCCGCCTCCGACCCGCATTCACATATTGTCTCTCTCGCACACACACACACACACACACTATCCCCTCCCTCCCCACTAACTTCTGAGCCACCTACATGGAAGAGCTATGAGACTCTTGCTCAGACTTGAAGCAGTCTATCGTGGTCTCATAACTGCAGTTCTCTTGTTAATGACAGACTGTGTAACCTGATTCCACACACACACACACACACACACACACACACACACACACACACACACACACACACACACACACACACACACACACACACACACACACACACACACACACACACACACACACACACACACACACTTCTTTCTCCTCCACTTGCATATTGTGCTATAAACCCAAACTGCAAGCTGCTTCTGACAGCCAAATTACTGTGCACAGAAAAATGATCGCTATCAGAGGCCTAAAACGAATCCCCCCACTCGCATCATGCTTTCTGAAATGCTCAGACCTCTATGCGCAAATTACGCACTCTATGTCCATCAGAAAGAACCACTACAGCAGAGCACTGATGTAGAGGCCAATATATCTGCAGCCCAAGAATTCAGGAGTCATAATTGCGGAAATGAAAGCTTGAATGAGGCATGTGTATAGGAGAACGTCCATAATTATGTCAAAAACATAATTTCTCGTATTGGCAGTGTTCAAAGTAGTGCTGTGACCAATGATTACTTTCCCTATTATTTATATAAATAGCAATACTGTGTAAAGGATGTTACGTTAAAAATTACAATTCCCAGAGTTGTTCAAAAACAGTAGCTTCCTTTTACATACCAAATAAATTGAACAAATGCTGTAAAAAAAAAAAAAAAGAAGAAGCGGCAAGCACAACCAATATTTTGTGGTTAAAGTGTCAACACTGTTAGTGTTTGCTTCCTTTCTTCGTCCTACGTGATAATAAACGGAATATCTTTGGTTTTCGACTATTAGACCGACAAAACAGTTTGAAGATGACACCACAGCCTCTGGTAAATTATGATTAGGTGATGTTTCACTATTTATATGACATTCTATGATTGATTATTACTATTGGCAGTAAGATTGGGGGGAAATATAAATATCATCAAGCTTTGTAAATCAGACACACACACTCTTCGAAACAAAACGCAAGGAAAAGAATGATTCAACATTCCAAGACATCCCAAACCAGTCCTATTGTTGGGAATGCATTGTTCGTCTCAGAGAGACAGATAACCTCCAACTGGTTGAGGAATAAGTTACCACAGATAGGCCGTTTAGAACAATGACTCTGGCCCTAGGCCAAACAATAACATTGTTGTAGACCCAGAGACGTTGAGGAGGAGTGGACTAATCACAAAGGCAGGGTGAGCGGCCACAATCAGGCCGGTGCCCGTTACCTCGGCTGAACGGAACGAGGCGCCCAAGATCCCCTGGAGTTGAACCATATCTCTGCCTCTGCCTTTTATCAGACCACTATCAGCCAGACTCCAGGACGCGAGTCACCGGGAACAGCAGGCGCCCACATGGAGGCCCGTCTCCTGCGACTGGTCAGCTGTGGGGTTACAGACTCCAGATCATCAAGCCACCACACAAACACACGCTGCCGCTAACCATAACAAAGGACCCCCACTATGACTCCTCTAATCCGGTCCGAGGGGAACTCACCAACAAACAATAAATGCATTACATGTTATTCTGAGTGGCTAATCCATATTGATTAGACAATGTGGAGCCCCTCGCTGCACATGTTTAGCTGTCAGAGTAACACAGACACATTAAAGTGTGGTCAACCGAATGGTTTAGGTGCGTCAGCATAAATGCATCACACGGAGCTCAGTCGTGTTCCATCCCACAGGCTCGCCTACACATCAAGAACAAATGAAACAGTCAAGTGCCCCCCGGACATTTGGGCTACCAGTGAAGAGAGACCTGATTAGTATGTGGGAATGGGATTTCTTGTGAGCCAGGATCCGGCACAGTGAGTTGATTCGGAGGAGGAACCTTTCAGACCTTCCCTTTTCACACATCCTTTAATCTGCACAATTACCCCTGCATGTTTTCAGCAAGCATTAACACCTCTGTAATGAAGTTTGCACCCTCTCATCAGCCGGTCTACCGGCTTTACATTTAATTGCCCTGCAATCTTATCACACACAGTTTCCTGTTTGATCTGATTGTTCCTCTGCTAGGGAAAAAAAAGCATGTCAACAAATACTCGAACCAGACTGGAGATATCTGAAATGTCACTTCATTGCCAACTAGTTTCAAATTAAACCACAGACCATTGTAAGCAACGGGGTGTGTGTGTGTGTGTGTGTGTGTGTGTGTGTGTGTGTGTGTGTGTGTGTGTGTGTGTGTGCGTGCCCCACCACCCCCAAGGACTGCGATTGTGATGTTAAAGTGCTCAGCATGGGATGATGATGAGACACACGATCGAGCAGGAACGACCCTCCCAAAGAACATTTGCATGACAAAAAAAACCAACAACAAACTCTTAACAAAGTCACGACTAGTTGCAAAGTTGCTCGCTTGACTGTGGCGTAGATATTACGTAGCAATGATGGACCCGAGACGTTTATTTTCACCTCTTTTAGCCCCGGAGCTCATCCCCATTCACCAAAAACATCTCTCTTTACGCGTGAAAGGAAGAAGGCTAAATCACAATCACCTGGACGTGTAACGTTATAAGATGCAGGTATATGAACACACACAACCCAAGACGAATAGAGTAGTAGATATATGTATATAATGTGTGTGTGTGGCTGCAATTACAGAACAGGGCCAAGATTTATTTTTACGAGGAAAAGCTGAGAAGGCTTTATTGTGAGAGCAAACGTCACGAAACATTTTCCTGCAAAAATCAGCAAACTTCTTAACGTCTATCGAAATGTCTGTTCGCGGTCACATTTCAGGCCTCCGCGGTGATTAATAAACTTACCTCGGTGGTTGTTTTTTCGCCAAAAGTGCTTTTTCCGAGGGCTCTGTAACTGGCGCAGGTTGACCTACTCTGCCATCTCCAGAGGATCCACAGACAAAAACACGATTTGTTTTCCAAAGTCTGAAGAGCAGAGCCTACATGACGCCAGCAGTGTCGTCCGTCGTTCGCTCGGTGGGAGATTTTTTTTTTTTACAAAAAGTGGCGAATTCACGCGATATTCAGAAGAGAGAAGCCATAAAGACACATTTTTTTTAAACGGTATGCCTCCCCTTCACACACCGGCACTGGCTCGGGCTTCACAACTCGCACTCGAATCCACGAAGGCAAGAAGCCAGGGTTGGAGGAAGTTACCTTTGCAACTACTACTACTGCAGAAAACGAGATGGTAAATACGGGCGTTTCCGGTCACGCGTTTCAAAATAAAACAAAGTAGCTCTTAGTTTCTTTAAATGTCATGTTATTTCCAATGGTGGAAGAATAATTAATATATTTAATGATTTTATATATATACATGCAAGTGGTCTACATTTACTAACGCATTGTACGAAGGTAACTTGAGTATTTCCATTTTATATTTTACCTCCATTACACAGGGGGAAATGTTGTACTAGTTTACATTAAGATTACATTAAAAACATATAAGGACCCCATAAGATATGTTAAAATAAAAATGAAATTGTCATACAAAACAAATCATGACCTCTTGAAATATGTTTTAGATTTAGTCATACGCCTTGACCAACTACAAAAGAAAATGTCTACTTTCACATGAATACATCAGTACTTATAATATAGTTTCATAATGTGCATCGAAATAATAGTGTCAAACTCACAGCGGCTATTTTTCAGTTTTGACTGCATTTACTTTTTGTACTTTATGTACATTTCCAATGCAGGACTCTCACATTTAAAGGAGCATGTTGACATTGTGTTATTGCTACTTTTACTTAGAAACAGGACCTACACTACTGTTCTATCATCACTGAATGCCTTAATTTGTGAGCAGCCATTCATTGTCGTAGCTGGAGCAAATGATTGTATATATTATTAGGAATGGCTGGATCAACCTGCCTATATCCCATGTAGACCATGCACCTCTCACACTTTATGTATTGTGTACAGCACTCCTATCTTAGAATACTGCCACGGTCTATGTGCATATAAACTGCTGTTAGCTTGTTACTGTTCTCCCTCATCTTCTGATCACACAGAAATTCTCCAAACATAATCTGTGCTTTTTTGCTGAAGCAAAGGCATGCATTTCCTGTAACAGACTTGTTCTCTCTGGCAAGCTTGACCTGCGCGGTAATTAAAGAACTATTGCTATTTCGTTGCCTCTGCGCATGTTCCCGACTCAGCATTCAGGGGAGTGAAGGGTTCTAGCTTTTCAGCGTATATTGTATTTCAGGCAATAAGAATGATCGCTACATTTTTAAAACATGGCCAGTAAACCGAAAAAAATGCATGAAATCCTTTCAAATTTTGTTTCCTAACATGTCATATACCTTATTTATTTGTAAAATACATGTACAAAGAGATCATATCATTATTGTATCACTTCCTTTATAATTTCAAGAAAGTCTGAAGTGTTACTTTATTGATTATATAAATCGTAGGTGAGAATAATGTCCTATATTCAGGTTGAATAATAGAGCCAACTCATTAAGCATTCCATCTTGTTTGAGTGTGCAATGTGTGCAAAAAGATATGTTTTTAATCATTAGGCGACATTAGGCGACAACACCTTTAGTACTCGTTAGCCAACTTTTGTTAATTAAACAAATATAAGCAACAAATACGCCAAATTATGACGTATTTATTTAAGGCTTAGTTCAACGCAATATTACACCAATATGTTGTATGATACAAAATAAAATATGTTATTCTGAAATGGTCCCTGGTACTTTTGGTATCTATCTATCTATCTATCTATCTATGACGTACAGTACTACCTGAAAACCGTTTCCTTGGCAACGCGGTCAGAAGTTCCAAACAGAGTCAGGTCTCATCGTTCTTCGTTCGGCATCTAAAATGTGTTCAGAGTGAGTTTTACTACATTTTAATCCGCCCCGTCATTACTTTGTTTTAAACCCTTTACTTGGTAGTAAGTAGTGATTATGTACTAGACGTATTAGTCCTTTACAGTTAGTATTTTATTGAAGGACTGATACATGAGTCAGCGAGCTAACCTATGCTAACGTTTATGACAACGCTATAACGTTAATGAGACGTGCAAACTGCCGGCCAACAGGTTGATAGTGTTCCGTTTTTTTTCTCTCCATTTCCTCTAGAAATGTCTCAGTTCTCTCGAGTATCAATCCATTGACAATATCTGGCAAGTACACCTAAGTTTATGCTTAGTGTAACGTCATTATACCTCATGTTGCTGGTAGTGTAGCTCATGATGTAACAGTTAGTAAAAACTGTGTGTTTGTTTTAACACTACAGGTGTGAAACTAGGGTATCAAGGAATAAATGGCCAGATCTCCCAGATTCCAGGACTGTCCCCGACCATCAGCACTCTTCCTGAGGACAGGGCCCGAGGGCGGAGGGCCGGAGTCCTAGAAAGTGATTCGGACTATATCAAGCTTGCAAAGCAAGGAGGGCACAAGGGTAGAGCCATCCTGTTGCCTTATCCAGACACATATCCCTCCAGCTGGGTCATGTATTCTGCCTCTATTCATTTTTGCCATTCCCCCCCCCCCAACAGGACTCTTATGGCACGAGGAAAAACTTGCTTCTAAACTTGGTCCATACAACCCTCCAGACTGGTTCTGTGCCTCATCACAAGACCACGGGGAACCAAGGTGACATTTGTCTTGTTTTTTTTTTTTATCATGCACATGATGACTTGAAGTTAGTTTATGGACTAAAAATGCTTTCACACCCATTACTAACACTACTACTTGCTGCTATGCTACTAATTTACACTGATAATCTTCATTATATATCCCAGCTCTCACTACGCGAAGGATACATGTCATATATGTCTCTACATTGTGTGTGTTTTTTTCAACAGTCTAATTAACAGTGAAGAGAAGAAACACCCTGGAGCTTTTCAAGCAGCAGAGCCCCCCTTCGGGACTGACAATATGTCAGCCTGGGAGAGGGATGATAGCAGCAGCAATGGCAAAGAGAAGGTAAACAAAGACATTTCAAAGTCATTTAGAAAGTTATTTCACCACAAAGAAAACAATTTATTCTATCTCTTGTGTTGTTTTATTCTAATATGTTTACATGTTAAATACTGACTTCAGGGCTTGTCAGTAAGGCTCTCGTGTAAGACTGTTGCTTAATCAGGCAGACCTACTTTGTGGTTCAGGTAATTGTTTCTCAATGGTTTGAGTCAAAATGAGACGATAACATACTCCCTAATTCCAGGCAGAAATGGTGGAAATATCCAGCTGGATATCCTCGCTATATTTACCTTCACAAAGTAACCAACACGTTCTGTGACTTTGCTTTGTGTCCTACAGAACAACAGTGTTCATTACAGCCCAATGGAGAAACGGCAGTCTTCCAATCAATATCATGGGAACAGCAAATTCAAGAGGATGTAAGTTCCCGTGGTCACAAGATGGTGCTGTTGTTCTGTATTATATTCAGGGCAAATGGCTGCTGTCTCACAATGCCTCTCCAACTCCTAGAAACAGAAATGCACTCAGTAGAATAACCAGTGATCTTATTATGCCAGACCATATCAGTCAATTTTTTTTTTTAAGGATAGGTTTACAATTTTCCAAGTCAGTTAAAGTAGGAACTGATCTTTTAATGGCTAGTGTGAACAGGAGGAAAGATTACAGGAAACCAAACCGGTTTTGATAAATATAGGGCACCAGTGTTATGACCGTGAACCTATGATGAGTGTAAGCAATTTCATATGTGTTCCTTTTCAATCTGTTTTATTTCATAGTTACTAGCGTAACAACACATGATATTATGGCTGAATTAGATTTTTTTTGTATTTCAGAGCATATTGTCAGTACATATTTACCATATGTTTCCATGTTGTAGTGACTAGGCAGAAATCCTCATGGGCAGAGAGAACACTTAGTTCAAAAAAACAAATTACAAACAAAACAAGATGTTCACATCACCTGTTTGCTTTGGCTCTCTGCTCATCTGTGGCGTGTGTTCCTTGTACTCTTATGAAAATACCAATGACTTGTCAAAAGCCCAAAGTAACCTCACATCAGAGCGACCTAGACAAAACAGTTACAGTGGCTAAAGGTCATGTATGGTTTTGATACTTTACGTCAGCAAGTCCTCAAAGGATCCACTTAAATCCTACAGTCATTATTTTCATCATTGCAGTGAAGTAATAAACTAAACAGACTTGGTACAAAATATAATGTATTTACTTTGCGAGGCAAAAGAACAGTCTAGAAATGACCTGACAATTGTAAAAAAAAAAAAAAAGAAGTTGTTGACTGTGTGCTTTATTAAAGAGATCTTTTGCAATAAGTATCCAGAGTTTATCTTGGTCTACAATGTTTAAAGGGTAGGGTCCATATTACATGTTTGCACTGTCAGCTCTAGATGTTAATCTAATAGACACTTTGTGGGGATGAATAAAATGTGCAATACATTGGAAAGTTTTCGAAAAACTGCATTTCCATGACATTTACTTTATGTCTTTGGTGTTCTCAGAATATTTGACAAGAATCCAGCTCCTGTCGACATGTCTAAGCTGTTGAGCTTTGGTTATGTTGAAGACAACACAGCCAGCATTGATTTGTCAAGTAAGTAGCACAGTGTTTCTGACAGTTTGAGTTACAATTTTCAGGTCACCGTTAATCATTTCCTCCCTTGTGTTTTTCACAATGCTCTTAAAATTCACCTCACGATAATAGAAGGAAATGAAGCCAAGGGTGTGAACTTGAAGATTTCAGCAATTAACAATTTATGATGCTTCTTGACATTATAATGTCGACAGTGTTAGTAAATTATGATGAGGTGAATGACTCGTGTTTCTATACGTTTCCATGTCAACAGATTAGAAGACTGCCAGTGCCGTAGGAAAAGGATGTACACACTCCAATGCTTCCAACAGGAATAGTTGCCACCCCGCCTTAATTTCCTAACTAACCTAATTTCATTGTGAGCCACATCAAATGTTTTATTTAGTTTCAATTGTTGTCATGTCAGATGTATTACTCAAGTGTGACATTGCTTCATTGAATTAAAGCTAGAGGACCTTTTATTTATTGTGCGTGTTAACTGCTTTAACTGCATTCCTCAAGTAAAGAAAGCACGAGTAACTCTTTTGTTTTTGCTATATCTGTTACTCTATAAAGGGCTGCTTGAAAGAAACAAGTTTGATTATTCAAATAAAATTAAAAAGAGAGTTTTTTTTGTCTTTTGTCTTATATACTTATAAATGATACGTTCTATCACGGCCTATTTGAACACTATTAATTTGCCACATAACAGTCACATTACAGCAAACAATAGTCCACTGGATGTAGTTTGCAGAGGAAATGTTCACTGATGACACAGCAGTTCTGTTGGCTGTTCATGAAGTTAGCTCTGTTAATGTGTGAGTGCGTGGGTGTGTCTTTGTTTCGCCAAATGACAATGTGAGAGGTTATCTCAGTGTTCTCCGAGAAAGCTGTATGTCATAACATTTATATTACGTAACAACTTCAGGTGTTTTTTTTTCTGAAGGTACACTGCCGCTTTGGAACTGGGCCAATGCATTTTCACGGGATTGATCTCGCTCCGCTTGTTTGGGACTGGTGGATGTTTTTGTGAGAACAAGGACGGGTGCTACTCCTCTCTCTGGAACCAATCAGTGGCAGGGGTCAGAGGTCACCGCTATATCAGCCACAAGTAGTCAGACACAACTCAAAAACAGCCGCAACAAGTATTAAGAGGTTTAGCGCTTTTGCAGGAGAAAAACGTAAAGATATTTTAAACTGGATTTCAAAGGGTCTCCTGCTGTCATGGCACCAATTTTACTTAACTGTATGGGGAATGACCACAATGAGTATATCAAGTAAGTATTTGGGAACATCAACTCTTTTTTTGGATTGGAATTGACTATTGCTTTTTGTTGCTCTTTCAAAATCCAGTAATACGTTTTGATAATCCATTCGAAGCACTGATTGACCCTTTATTAATATGCCATACAATATATTACTCGTAGACAACTAGTCCAAGTGAAAAATCCCTACTTGGACTCAATGGAGGAGGATATTCTCTACCACCTCAGCTTGAGCACCAAGACTCACAATCTGCCAGAAATGTTTGGAGATATTAAGGTTTGTGAAATGATGAAATCAAAAATCATAATTTGGGGTTTACGATTTCAAAAGCGATAAAACTGAATTCACTCGTCAATCTTTCTCCGTTTCCCATAGTTTGTATGTGTTGGAGGCAGCGCGAATCGAATGAAGGCTTTTGCCCAGTTCATCCACCAGGAACTGGAGCTGCCTGGAAACCCAGAGGAAGTCAGAGATATCTGCGAGGCCACGGATCGCTACTGCATGTATAAAGTGGGACCAGTGCTCTCTATCAGTGTAAGTATTACAGAACTATGCCTTAAACTGTCCTAGTAGGCGTTACTTCTACTGACAAGTGCTTAAAACATCGCATTACTGGTTTAATAATTACACTTTGAAAAAAAAGTAATTTCTATCCGGATCTTGTTTCTATCACAGCATGGAATGGGTGTCCCTTCCATCTCTATAATGCTGCATGAGGTCATCAAACTGCTGCACCATGCTCAGTGCCGGGATGTGGTCCTGTTTCGCCTTGGGACATCTGGCGGTATTGGTAAGCACTTCGCTTTTTTTTTTGGAAGTGATGGAAAACCTTTTCAAAGGGTGCTTTTCCCAGAATCTCAGGCAGTGACTTGACAATAAATCATATTTTAAATGTCTGCCTGGTGTCGTCTATAGGTCTGGCTCCTGGGACAGTGGTGGTCACGGATAAAGCAGTGGACTACTCTTTCCTCCCCCAGTTTGAGCAGGTGGTTCTGGGTAAAGTTATCACCAGGAGCACTGAGCTGGACGAGGGAGTGGCCAATGAGCTTCTGCAGTGCTCCTCGGAGCTTCAAAACTTCCCGACAGTGATTGGAAACACCTTGTGCACCCATGACTTTTATGAAGGTATGTACACAGCATCTCATGCTCAGGTTGTTTGTGATCATATCTACACATCATTTACATTCACAGATAACTTCAACAGATCAAAAGCATTGGTCGGATAGTGACAGATCTTGTACTGTGTCTCTCCAGGTCAAGGCCGACTTGACGGAGCTCTTTGCTCCTTCTCTCATGAAGACAAACTGGAGTATCTCAGGAAAGCGTACGAGGCCGGAGTGAGGAATATTGAAATGGAGTCCTCTGTATTTGCGGCTATGTGCCGCGTCTGTGGCCTCAAAGGTAGTGTTTAAGTTACAAAATGTCTTCTGTACATTCCGTACACAGATTATTTATGGCTTTGAAGATACAATCTTTCCTCTGCAACACCTCTATGTCAGTCATAAACTGTACAGAATATGATCCCGTGATTTATGATTTACCCAATGCCATGAGGACCAAGGAAATTAGCATGTACGATATGACTAATAATCTCCCTTTTCTCTCCAGGGGCTGTGGTCTGTGTTGCACTGCTGAACCGCTTTGACGGAGATCAGATCACCGCCTCTCATGAAATCCTGGTGGAGTACCAGAAGAGACCTCAAGTCCTGGTGTCCCACTTTATCAAGAAACGTCTGGGACTGGTTGTATGAAATCCCTACGTCTGCCATCCCAACCCCAGCTTCCCAAATAGAGTGTATATAGCTGATATGTGGATATGTACATATACTGTATATACTGTACTTTAACATGTTAATATGTGTATTAGACACTTATTTAAAAAGTTATGATTTTTTTTATTTAATTGATGAAGCTCAAATATGAAGTATGTTGCATATGTATATGAAAGTATGTATTGTATCGTTTAACACTTTGGTATTTATGTAAGTGTTCTGTTTGTTGATTTTAATATTTGGCTTGTACTGTAACTCAACCAAAATTGTTGGGTGTGTTAGCGAGTTGGGAAATGATTTGCCTCCGTTGGAGATTTACAGTCTGTTAGAAGCCTTTACTTAGAAAAGTTTTTTTACTTATTAATCCTTGGTCATTTTTCTTATCTTAAACAGGAAGTGGACCAGATACATAGTGTACATTACATTTAGTTGTTTCTGCCACACAAGTGGTTAATAAATATTGATACATGTACAGAGAGGTAATCTTAA
This sequence comes from Taurulus bubalis, assembly GCF_910589615.1. Taxonomy (NCBI): domain Eukaryota; kingdom Metazoa; phylum Chordata; class Actinopteri; order Perciformes; family Cottidae; genus Taurulus; species Taurulus bubalis. The sequence continues at coordinate 11,881,480 of NC_136603.1, forward strand.
TATGTTAGAGGCCCATGTTTACTGTCACCTAATGATACTGTATGATACTGTATTTCTCATGAGGTGTTGTATAAAACTTTCAATAAAAGTCAACAATGGTAAATGCCTTGTGTCACACTAAACTGTGATCTGTCCCACTATGAATATGATTCTTACAACTGCAGCTGATTGAAATGTATGTATTTACATTTGATAAAACCAGAATAAGGGTTGGACTTAATAAGGTGACCCAAAACAAAGCCCTGGTCAGAATTTGAGTGTGGATTTGGTATCTCGTCTCGGGGGCTTAGGCGGCGTGATCACAGACAGGACCTCTTTGGCATACTGGCTGTGGTGCAGACCGGCCTCCCGCAGAGCCTGCTCAACCCGCACTCTTGGGTCAGACACAATCTGCAAAACAGATCCACAAAATCCACAATAAATAACACATATCCAGCTGTTTCATACTAAATCTGTGTTACCTTTGTCTGTTTTTATGGTTTAACACTTGAAATCAGATTAATCACTAATCCTTCACAGTTTGGTATTAGAGGAGAAGATTTGCTCGAGTGAGAATCATTAGTCACTGCTTGGGTTACACAATAAGCAAATTCTAACCATGATGACATAACCACACAGACACACAGCACACTGACTGACCGGCTGGCCTTGAGGTCAAGCCTATGTATACAAGTCTTTGACATAAGGTAAAACATTGATTGACCAGCCAACCAGATTGCATAATTGTCCTGCACTGCATGGGGTCACTGGTCAGTTTCACCTCAGATGAAAATAAACATTATATAAATGGTGGAATATTCAAGGAAATTTGGGGGAAGTTCATACTTTGTAGGAGCTAGGGGCAAAGGGCCGTGCAGCTGGAGAGCTTTTGTATAGATCAAACAAAAGCGAAAGGTTATAGGAGGGTGGATGTTATAATGCATCACCTGTGTGTCGGTGTACGTGTTGACGCTATAGAGAGGCCTTTGGAGCTCAAACTCCTTTCCATTCAAGTGTCGACCCCTCCAAGCCTCTGTATCTGCCATCATCCTCTCTGGGTCGGCCTCCGCCACCACCCTAACCTTAGATAAGGAGGAGAAAAAAAACATTTCACATAGTGATCATTTTCTTTTTATTTACCGCCATAGGGTGGCAGTGATGCCTCAACTTGGATAAAGATGAGTCCAAGTCCTCCCTTTGGGTCATTTCAACTGAGGAAACTAGAGTGGTTGAAAGGGTTAAGCTTATTTAAAAAGGCGTACCTGGTTTCTGAGAACTTCCAGGCGATTCCGTTTCTCTTCTTCTTCTCTCAGCCACTCAAGCTCCTGCGCTTCTCTCTCCTCCCTTCGCTGCTGCAACATATCTGCCCGAAACAGGACCCTAGAGGGAGCACAGAGGGTGTGGACATTAGACCCGAACAGCTCCTCTCCTCCTCTGCCACGACCGACATTACCTATCGCTCCTGACACAGCAGGCCTCCGGGCGGTGGAGGGTTTTATGGAGCTGCCAGAGAGCAGCTCCTTTCCCATCGTCTGTTTTTATCTGTTCCTCAGCCCCACCATGGTTGCGGTTCTCATTCCTGCCAAGTTCATTCTCACAGCCAAAGTCAAAATCGTTATTTGGTCTTAATGCCAGTCTATGTGAGTGCCTGCAGAGAAATGCTAAGCAAATTGCACCCAACATGGTGTCTTAAACTATAATGCAGATTTTCTCTGCTCCCTCTGGGCGAAAGTTTCAAGTGTAACGACAGGAGGTGCAGCTTATTAAAGGGGTTATAGGTCAAAACCCACATTCTTATTATTTATTATAATCATCAGATACATACTGTACATTACATTTTATCTCTGCATTTAACCCATCCTCAGAAATATAGGAGCAGTGGGCTGCTATAAATAATAATACATTGTATTTAAAATAACGCTTTAAAAAGGTACTCAAGGCACGTTACATGGTAAAGACAAACAATAGAGGCAATAAAATAAAAAAAATGGCAGTGAAAGAAAGAAAAACTAGTATCAAAAGCAGATTTAAATAAATAATATAAAATAATAATAAATAAAGCACCCAGAAGCCACCTGGAGTAGGAACTGCCATCCTTGTGGCCGCTCTAGCATTGAGCCACCCATCTGTGACATAGCAGAGTGTCGTGGGGAAAATTGGAACATAGCTGTTCCATAAAGAAGAGTAAAGTAAGCTTGATATTGGAAGTGTATATGAAGTTGTAGAATATTTGTGATTGCAACAGGTAATAATGTTTTCTTAGGGTTCTGGATTGTATTTTAGTCTTTTCACATCTCTTTGAAAACTCAATGTCCCAAGGTGCAACACTCACCTTTCTTTATCTCGCCTTGCCTGTTCTTCCATGACACTCCTAAGATTAGCGAGTCTCTCTTGATCCCTGGCCTCCAGTGTCTGCCTCCTCTTCTGCTGCTGTAAATAAAACTGCCTGACCTGGGGGGGAAAAACAACAATTTAAAAGAATAACAACAAAAAGTTAACAACAGCCGCCAGAATAGAAGCCACAGTCCCACTAATTTGACTCCCCCAGAACTCTTAAGATCATCATGTCCTATTGATCGTGACAAAGCAGGAATCAGATAAGTTGAAATAGAAAGAATCAGATGATATTTCAATGCCTGGCAGACTATTGTGCTAAATTATATGGAATCCAATGCAGCCTAAATGCTCTCATTAATCAGAGTGTCTCAGGTTGCCCATGCTGTCCAAGCAGAACCCTGAGGAGCGAGTTGATTAAACACATGCACACACACTTGTGGAGTTGTTGTACCTGTGAGGACAACAACTCAATTAAATTATCAAAATACCCAGATAATTCTAACAATGTATGCTTTTAATTTGATCTCCATGTGTGCCTGTAAATAAAAACCTTCAATGTAGCAACAAATGGGAGGCAACTTGAAGCTCGTCTCATTTTTTTTTTTAATCTCTACAGAGCTCCAGATGTCCCAAAAGAGGACATGTTTTATTTATCTAATGCAAACAAGTTATGCAAAAGTTTGGAACAGCTACATAGCATTTCCAGTGGTTCTATAAAATAGAAAACTTTCAGTGCTGTTTTCAGGTCAAGTTCCGTTTTCCGTACACTCACCAAAAAGGTTTTAGCATGAGCCGACGTGCCACATTTATATGTATATAAATTAATTTGGTGCTTTTCAGCGCTATCCAGCTGAGCCAATATGACTCTTTATAAGAATAAACATCCATCTAAAGCTAACTCATATATATCTACTGTCCAATCAAATATACAGCAGATTGTGCTAAGGACTGCTGAGGATAGCTGCATGATTAAGAAGCATGCAAATTCATAATTAATTATCTTGTTATGTTTTCCATAATATAATCTAGGTAAACAAGGTAATACAATGTGCACACAACATATGAATGTTGTGTATACAGGATAAAAAATACCACCTTTACTGTACCATTTATGGAGACTTTCTTTTCACCATTTGTACATGTGTTTTTACAAATATTGTGAAATCATGCAAGCATACATACATTTTGATATTAAGGAACTGATGCATTCAGTGTGATGGGTGTGATGGTGTTTACTTTCTCTTTGTGCTGTGATCTGACAGCGGCCTCCTTCTCCTGCTCCCTCTTCAGCCTCGCCTCTTCCTCCTCTTGTTGTCTAGAAGCTATAGCTGCCTCTAGTTTTGCCACCTCCTCCTGCTGGGCCCGCCACTGCTGCAGCTACAACGACACATGCAAATACACACCAGGGAGAAACAAAAAGCAGGTAATCGTCCGTTAACAGCTGTCTTGAAATAATCACTCACAGGATCACCACCAGCTGAGCCCCACTGCCATGATGCCAACGTGTGGCATGAACTGAAGTAGAGGTGTCAAAACTTCCTTTCACCCTTGTTAGATCACCTCAGGATACATCACAGCACTGAATTATAAAAGAAACCCCTTGCTTTAAAGCCCGAAAACAAATAGAACATATTATAGTGTTACTGCTGATTTTGTCCTCTTCCGGAAATTCAGGAAAGATATCATACATAGTTAAAAAAAAGGCAAACAAAACGGTCACCTATGCCCATCCGACTTTGAAGCTTTGAGGCTTTAAAATATGGTAATCACCATACATGGAGTTACATTGTCTTGACAGAAAATTTGCAAATATTTCTTTTCTAAAATTGTGTTCGTGCTTCAATGCTTGCAGAGAAAGCAATCTTAAATCTCACCCTGCCAGACATCTGGAAACAGACGGTCTAAACTTATCACACATGCACATATTCAGTCCAACATTTGATGGCGGGTGAGTGACAGGTTCGTTATGCAGCAGCCTCTCTGCGGCGCGCTGGGTATTAGAGTGTTGCATTCCAATCGGGCAGACAGAGTCACAGATCTATCAGTGGAAAGCTTAGGAATTCCCAAAGGAATGAACTGCAAATTAACATGGTCTCACACACATTAGCACAAGTGGTACCATTAAGTCAATCATACTTGATGTCCGCCTGAGAAAAAGCAGCAGCTGTGTGTTTGAGATGGGACTTTAAAACAATCTAGCCTCTAATCTACCTCCGTCTGACAGTGTTAGAACTGGAGCGGCAACAAGCCTCTTGTTTAGAAATCAGACATTTAGGGCTATATTTTCTGAAACTGGGTTAAAAATGCAATTTCGTGACCGGAAGAGCAATCCAAAGTAGTGACAGAGTAACTAGTGACAGAGTAACTCTTTTTCCAGTAGCCTTGCACTTTGTCCATTTGTCCTGCTGCCTTTTCCTTTGTACTGTGTGTTGATGTAATTTTCACCTGTTGGTGTTAGCGTTGATTTCAACATTTTGAATAATATAATCTTGCGAATTCGAAAGGCCACAGTAATGACTAAAATAACTACTATTGGATAGCAAAACACCACACCTGTGAAAAAATAAATAGAAAAACTACTATACTGCCTAGTATAATTATTTAGTGCCCATTGTGGGTATCTTAACTTAAAATTATTTCTGATTGTATAAAACAAACCATAACAAAGTGAGACATAAGCAATGTCTACATTCTGATCCATGAGTTTTGCTTTATGTATCGCAAATACTGCACAGCTCTGGGATGTTTTCCATATAATGCATAAAAAGGGTTTAAACTCATTTTAAACTATCCCTAATTTGATGTGTCCTGTTGGCCTCTATGGGCTCGAACACAGAAGCTGAACACCTGCACTAGCAGCCCTGGTTCGAGTCCACCTGGGGGCATTTGTTGCATGTTATTCCTCGTATTTCTCTCCTTCTTTCCCTCTGAAAATGAAATTAAAGAAACTGGCCTTTTAGAAAAAAAGAAAAACAGAAGAACTAGCGCACATAATTAAACCATCCATCAAACTCCAGCCTGGCCCCGATAAAAGAGATACCTGTTTGATGTTTGGAACATTGAGAGATGAGGTGTGTAAACAACCTGCTGGGTATGGAAAGCATATTTTTTGAGACATACAGAGTAAAAAACAAATATTTGTCACATGACCGATAACACTATCTTTGTCATAAAGCAAGCATCTAAAGTTCAATTGCACTGGTCACTCAAGGTCACAGAAGAATCTGAAGTGTATCTTTATAGCATAGATCCACAAACACAGAAAGAGCCACATTGGTTGAATGCATTTGGTCTGTCTTTCTTGTTTAGACAGAGATGAAAAGGCATTTTAGGCAGCACAAAGAAAAGAAAATGGTCATTATGTACAGTCTACAGTAATTTGTCACCGGAATCTCATTTTCTGTGAATTCAAAGAGAAATGGGACACCACCTTTTTCATGGCAGCACAAAAAACGACTCCAGAGATGTCAGAATAACGAAAAAGAATGATAGCCTTTTTATCTGCAGACGGCAGCCTGCTCAAAGCCTTTCTTAATATAACTGTACAGTTATCGTGATGTCTTCTGTTAAGGGGTGTTCAGCAGCTTGTATTGAAACTCACCATTGCAGGTCATTTAATGACAAACATTAAATACATAACAGATAAATTCAACAGATTGGGTATCAACTCATGCTAATTTAGCACCAAATATCTTTGCCTTGAATCATAGCAGCAAACTGGAGACAACGTGTGTTCTATATCTATATGAACAGCACCACTCCTTCTTGTGTGGTACCACTACCGCGTGACACATGAGATATACCGAATCTTTAAAAAAGGGACAAGAACTAATGTCCACGAAAAGATGAGAAAAATGAGACGATGTAATTATCTTTGTATTACCACAGCGGGCACAATAAGAATGTTTCTGAGGGCTGTCACAGGTACATGATTTTGCAAAGTAAAATTATACACATTCAAGCAATTGACTTCTCAAAGTTGTCAGCTGAAACTCTGTGGCCCACGCATTGTCTCAACCACTGAGACTCTACCTTCCCCTTCCAACACCAGAGAATGAAGAGTTGTACTTGCTAGTCAATAACACTCAGTGACAGCCGGGCATCTGCTAACGCACAGCGCCCAGATAACAGATTGATTACTGCAGGAAGGGAACACAGATCATCCAGTTGCACAAGTTTGGAATCTCCTGCTACAAAAGCTTGATTCGTCACAGTTCGATGTGAGAGAGAAGACTTTACTCTGTATTTTTTTAATGGTCAAATAGATGTTATATTGTATGTACATGGGGAACAAAACAATGGTTCAACCAGACTAATCATTTAAATGGCAGGAAGCGACAAAGATACAGTACCTCTTAGCAACAGTTGAATAAGAATAGAAGAAAAGTCATTGTTATTGTGATTTAGCACACAACGATGCCTATAACAAGATGAAACTAACAGGTGTGTCTAACAAAGGGTATTTTGGGGGGAAACAGTATTATTCCGTGGCATGCAACACTGTAGGACATCAACTAAACAGATGCATTTAATGATTCTTCTTTTGGGGCAAAAACTCAAATATGAATACAATACTTGGTATCTAAATCATACCATTTATTATCTATGTTCAAATAGCAATTATTGAAGGAAAAAAGAAAAACATTGATATAATAAGTGATTTCCAACTTTTGAACTGCAGTATACCATAATATTTAACAGTGTTGTTTATATTGTAAAGTACTTTGGAGAACAGGAAATGAAAAAATAATTGAAAGAAAAGCTTGTTTTCTTTCAATTATTGTGTTGCTTGTCATGCTGGGCTGCTCGTCCTTTTCCCACCTGAGCATGTTGCAACAATCTGTCATTCCTCAAGCTCTATTTACTAATGTGAAAAACACAATCGCTCATCAAAGAGGCCGGTTGGTAAGATGTGTGTAGGAGGCTAAATGAAAGCAAAGACAGAAAAGGGCTTGTATGAAAAGTAACAGCAATAACAATGACAGCAGCCAGAACACTACAGAACAGCTAAGGATTGGAGAGGAATAATCTTTCTTTCAGTGATAAATATATGTATTTAATGCATGCAATGTTACTACTTATCTTCATCATCCATTTCATTGTACTTTCATTTAATTGTACTAGGTATATCACACCTGCAGCTGCTGAACCACTGCCTTTTTGATCAGTAGTGTCGTCCGTGTCGAGACGCATGAATCCAGCCGGCAATCTTTGCATGGCCAATCTATGGTTCTCAGGAAGAAGCTGTTGTCTGGGTGACAGCATTGCCCTTTCCAAAACTGAAGGGTACAAGCTCACTCAGAAATCAATTACCCTGGATTTCCTCCCACTGCATTTTGCTCAGTAGAGAGCTGGCAGCACATGCCATGCTCCCAAAGACGAGGTCAGACGAACCAGACCGGCACTGACCAGACCGGCACTGACCAGAAATATACTTTCATCTGAACCCCAGGGCTCTCAAGTTTTTAAGACAGGTAAGAGTGACATATTCTCCTCCTCCTCCTTCTCCCCTCGCAATTTACTACTTTAACAAGTAATACCACAGCAGTCCTTTATCTACTTTCTGTTTCAAAAATCTAGTAAGACAACAGCCCCTTCCCCACTCCCTACCCCCATACTCCTGGTACCCTTGCTTAGACCATACCCATCTTTGAACTCTGCCTTCATTTTAGTTTCTACTTCACACTTGTAAAGTTTCACACTTGTAAAGTTTCGTGAAGTCAATGTCTTGCACTGTGGTGATGCTATCGCAGTGACAAAGTCTGTCCTCAGAAAGACAGAAATAATAACACCTGTGGTATTCCTGACACAGTAGGTGTCTCCAGGACCACATTTTGCCATGATGATACACACAGACTCACAAGGTGAAAACAATACCAGCGTTGCGGTTGCAGCACAACAATACTTTACATTAATCTATTTTTTACCGTTTGTCCATTACTTTCAGCTGACTATTTTGACTGTTTTCCATTTTCATCCAGTAATGTTATCTGGCGATTTCAAATGAATATCCGTTACTTTTAAGTTTTATTTAACTAAATCAATTGTCCGTCAAACACTTTTAGCCATGCCACTTTTACCCATTACTTACTAATAGCTATCAATTTCAAACGTTTTTTTCAGTCCAATGTCGATGGGCAAGAGACTTTACCCCAAATTGCTTCCGAAGGCTGTGCCTATGGTGTTTGACTGGGTGGGTATGGTTAGTTTGTCCTGATTGGCAGGTGAGAGCTTGCATGGCAGCCCCTGCCATCGGTGTATACATGGGTGTGAATGGGTGTAAGTGGGTGAATGACGTGTCGTGTTAAATTGCTCGAGTCGGATGACTAGAAAGGCGCAATACAAGTACAAGTCCATCCACCATTACTTTAAACTCTTCCAGCTCTGATTATATGCCAACTAGTGTTTACAAGCTGTAACAGGTGGTGTTAATGTGCTGCAAGTGACTCAGGTGACCAATGTGTAATCCTATTTGGTTGTGTATTATCCTTTACACAGGTATATGGATAAATTGTTCAATCAAATAAACGTTCTGTTTGTTTAGTTACGGATTAATTGCTTTTAAATAATGGGAGCATGACATGAAATATGAATGTTGCTACATTTAGAAAGGGCCTGCCAGCTGCATTGCTCCAGTCATACCACATTATACAGCACACACAATAAAATAAGGGTCATATTTTTACTGTAGCAAGGGAGTTGATCTTAAAGGGGGGAAATGACTCACAGGAGAGTCGTTAGAGTTGCTTAGGTCGGAGGGAACAGCTGCAGAAAACAAAGTGTTAAAGAAGCAGATACCACAGGAGGAGAATATAGTCTCGCCGCTGTGCTACTGTGCCGGGATGATAAAAGGCAGCGGAAAAAAGAGATTGGATGCAAACAGGCGTCCATCTGAGCCTCCACACAAACTCAAATATGTGCACATGCACTGCATAAAAAAAAACATGGAGGTAAAAAAAAATCATGGGAATGAAAATGTCTGGGTGGTTTTATTTTTCTTATTGCTTCACAGCGCTATGAAAACAAAACTCAGAAATGTGTTTACAGTAGTCAGAGGCATGTAGTTTATGTTCTGCTTCAGATTTACCCAAACTGAAAGTCAAAGGCCCCCGCTGTTTTCAGAAATACAGAAAAAAGGAGTTTGCATGTTACCGTCTTGAATATTACATCCTTTTAAAAACACAATTTTATTATGCCGCAGTCGTTGCAGCTGTATTTCAGGTAGCTCATTCTGACAGAACTGAATGTGAAGTGCCCTTCACTTACACCAGTAGCAAATGCCAGAGCACAGTAAAGGATAACGTGAACACAGTCCATTTACATGTAATAATCAGCTACATAATAAAGTCAAAGTGAAAGAATCTGCAAGCTGTTGCTTGTTAGAAACTGTAGGAGTACATGAATTCCAGAAGTCAATGGCGAAAAAAAAAAGATTTAAGTAGATTTTCGCCGTGGAAAATACTCCACATTTAATATTTTTTATGGTAACAGGGAAATAAGTAAAGAGCCCCTAAAGTAAGTAGAGCAATGCCAGAGATTGCACATACTTGAGCATCTTTTTCAACCTTTGTTTTAGGTTTAGTGAGATACATTTTCAAAAGGTGTCAGTTGTGCTGCAATAAATCAGAGTGTTGTTGGCTTTATTTTAAGTGTTTGTTGTTGCACATTGACACGCAGCTTATGAACCGAAGAGATAGTTTTTAATGGTGTGTTCCCATTGTCCCAACACAGGGGCCTCGGAATAATCCCTACAGTATAGGCTTGTTGGATTGTTAGTTCATAACATACCTGATTTTACCTCCCATGAATGTCTATGATGCAAATATGTATATTGTTTTTAAACTATAACTTTGGCTGGCATTTCCACAGATCAGTGTTACACATCAGTTGTCCACAAGAGACATCTGGGGACATTTGGGGTTAAAAAACACTTAAAAAAGAGAGCGTAGTAATGAATTCAAAGGAGTTGAGCACAAGCAAACTCCACAGGTTGGAAGGAAGCAAACATATGAAGGAAGCAAACCAAGGAAGGAAGCAAACCTAGGACCTTGTTCCTGTAAACAGTGCAACATATTGAACCAGCATTCTGCTCCCGGTTTGGGGACATATCCTGTTATTTGTCAAAACTAGGCTTATTGGAGACGACCCACACCAACCCTCGCTCAGGACATCAGCCTCTTCTTATCTAATCAGCCATAGGACATCAGCATCTATTTATTTGTTTAACTGGCAGGCAAAGCAAATTCTATTTGCGCGGCACTGCATCAACAACACACAGATTTGTTCACATGAGTAACTTGTTTGTTGTGTAAATGTGAACTAGCACCCCTCAGAGACAGCAACATCATGTTTGCAAGACCATCCTTATTAGCTTGTTTGCATTCACAGTTTATCCCAAGTGGCAGCTAAAACGAGAGATGCTGTCAAGCAGCCTGGAGTAATATGCAGCCTCGTCAGCAGATATACTGTACACAAGAAGGCAGTCAGACACTATTGCCTGTCTGCTCCCTGCCAACTATCACATCCACACATGGGAAAGGATGTTTAATATATACGGGTCCACTCCATCAGTCAATGAGAGTGAGTGTGCCTTAAAAATAAGAAGTAGATCACAGAGAGCTCATCTTGGATTAACTGCAGAGAAGACTATCAAAATTACCCATCCACTCCCTACACCTACGCTTCCATCCCACATGTAATATACATGTGGGATGGAAGCTTCGAAGTGTAGCATAAGTGCTGATATAAAAAGATCTGTCTCATGAAGTTAGAAATGTTCCTAAACTTTGACAGCCCCTGGTGTGAAGGTATACAAGACGCTAACCTTCTCTCTGAGATGTGAGCAGATGTCCTGCTGGTGCTGGTGGCCTCTGTGGCACTCCAGCTCCTCCTGGTGGGCATGCCTCGCCTCCTGCAGGGTGAACAGGGCTCTGGCCAGCAGCTCTTCCTGGTCTCGCTGACATTGCTGGGTCACCACTCTCAGCTGTGCCTGGGTGAAGCGCAGCCAGTCCCACACACGTTCGTGCTCCACCTGAAAGACCAACATGACACGGAGAAGGCAGTGGTTTCACATGGGATGAGCTCAAGTGTATTATTTTTTCTTAGAGGCATTGAACAAAAAACATCACCAACATCACCTAGAACAAAAACAAAAAGGATATGAAGAGCACAGTGCACGAGAAGGACTGCTGCCCAAAGGACAACACTGCTGTATTATTCATAGTGATGGTCACAATTGATGACACACAAACAGAAATCAACACACACCACTCCGTGATATACCGTCTACAATAATGGCAGTAGGACCATGGGGGAAAACTCTGTGTCAGATCAGGATCTGCTAGTGTATAAAATGGCCCCTCTCTCCTGGCTGTGAAATGTCCTGAAGGAAAACAGTTCCTTTCTGTGTGAGGGCTGCCTGTAGCTATTCATCATTGTGTCAGCACTCACAGTGGCTGCATCACTTGGCTGCTTCATTGGAACAGAGGGAATGATATTCATCTACGGGCTAATAGCGGCTAACTGACGGTGGGAAGGCATTAGACGGCTGAGTAGTTTTATGGAAAATGAGTGAGCTGACAGAACTGCCAACGGAACAGAAGTGCCAGAGGCAGTCAAGCAAATCCTGTTTATTAATGCACAACTTTAGAACTTGAGGAAGATCCACCCTTTGTTCTTCACTTTCTTGTGTCCTCTCCTTCACTACCCTTCCTTGTGTTGTTGCGAGTGGGCAAGAACACAGTATGTGTTCATGCCTGCAATCCGTGTTGGCACATACGCATGCATGCACCTTAGCCACACATTAGATGTATGTGGAACCATCCGCCGCACTGTGACTGCAGTGCACACTTAAAGTGGAACGACATCTAGTTAAACTGCTGCATCCACATTCCCTCTGCAGAGTGCGGTCTCCTCGAGGACTGAGCCACACAAAGAAGAAAATAGCACTGGCTGCCCAGACACAGTCAGAAAAGGTAAGAGGTATGAGTTATTTCCACTTTTACTATTAAAAGGCCTACTTGATATTAGAGACCATCAAGGAGTATATCATAATAGACAAAAAAAGAACCCCATCCAGCAGAGGGAGATGTCCACTTTAAGCTATAGGTGGACCACCTGACAGTAAAACTGAGAAACTAGTTAAACTTTAGGGCAGCACAAAGAACACAGAAAATGTCCACATGCTTCTACATACAGTATAAAGAGGCTTTTTGCTGAGACAGTGATATACACTGGGATTGCAGCTGCAAGTTTCATATAAGAAAACTGCAATAAGAAAATATTGTGTTGGATGTCTTGGGATCAAGAGAGAAAAGGAAGTAAATGTCACTAATTCTCTAAACCCTATGCTTCTCCTCTATATTCATTTGGATACACAATAAAGGTTCTCTCTCAAACTGTTCTTCTCAATCTCACCCCACAACAAAATGTAAAAGATTATGGGAGCCGATTTATCACCAATGCTCCTAAATGTTTACACAGGACGAAGGCTTTAACTGTGGTTTTATGTTACACCGGCTATCTCACTAAAAACAGAGCTGCTATATATTGCATTCAAATTTAATGAAGACTGACAGAAGCAACAGTAAATAATGTTATCATTCTGAAAGGATTGAACGCAGACGGAACTAAATGGCATGAGAGGAAAATATTGAGGCTCAAGCCGGAGAATGCTTCAACGCTCTTAGGTGAAAAAGCAGCATAAGAACGGCTCACAGCTAAGACATTGACTTCATCGAAACATTTTTGCAATTACCGTGCTAACTATAGAATTGCCAATCGACCCATATGTCTGCAAGAGCAATGGGAATGAGTTTCCCCACAACGAATGCGGAGGATATATGTGCACAAAACAGACTACTACTACTGCAGACATTATTCTTTTTTCATTTTATAAAAAGAGAAATAAAAGTGCAGTCAGAAGAACACACTTTAACTAGAGGACCATCCTTTGAGCATACTGGATACCAATGTCATCGCTGTTCACCCAGCTGGAACTAATATGAGGTGTAGGCGAGGGAGGGAGGAGAGCGCGGCTGGCGGTTGTCATGACGATGCAAGGTGGCGGCATTAACTAGTTGTCCACAGTGGGTGACATGGCACATCCTGCAGCGTTTTGAGTGGCTCATTGTCCAGGCTTATCGGTGTCCCTCTGCTCAGCTCCGGCTACTGAGCGACATTGATCAGGGAGTCTTGGACTCACACTGCAGGGAGGGATGCTTCAGACTGGGAGGGAGTTACATTTTTAGATGGGTGTGAGTGGAGATGCATCAATATACAGTGTGTGCATGTGTGTTCCCATCCATCGAGGGGGGCATATATACTGTGTATGTGTGTTTTTATGTGCAGCGATGTTATGGGGAAGAAGAAAAAAGAAAAAACAGGATAAATACACGTAACCTCTAAATGCTCAGCGGTCAGCAGATCTTCGATTTTTGTATTTCAGCAGCTTCAAGGTGTTAATGTAAGTAAGTTAGTGTGAACAGGACTCTCCTGGAAAAAAAGAGCATTTCCCTCAGCGACACTTACCCAGATAAACATTTTTTTTATTTAATGATCAAATAATCGCCCCAATACATAGGAGGCCCTTAAACAAAATTTTGCTTGAAATATACCTTGAATAATAATGGATTATCAAAATTGTTCATAAATTTAATTAAAAAAGTATATCAAGAACTATCAGTATTTTTCTATGTGTGTGTATGTATGTATGTATGTATGTATGTATGTATGTATGTATGTATGTATGTATGTATGTATGTATGTATGTGTGTGTGCGCTCTACGGTGTTTTTTTTCCAAAGTACTAACCAGCTCTTGTCTAGTTTTCTCCGGGAAGACTCTTTGCACCATGTCCATGTAGAGGGCCCTGTGGTTGGGGATGTCATGAGTGTACTGTGACAAAGTGAACTGGAAGCGTTGGTGGTCATCTGCACACCAGCCACAGAACCTGAAAGCGATTCCAACCCAGACAACATATGTACAGTACATATAGAAAAATAAATAATACATTGACATATAGGCTCCGTTTCAAGTTGCATACTTTTATTTTTTAGCACATACCGATTTGCCATGCAGTATGGATACAATTGGGACATACTACTTTGATTAAACACTGCGCCTTTAACTTTGACCCACTTGCTCACATATCCGAGTGTATTGTATGTGATATCTGTCAGTGAGTTGTCATCATGCTGTCAACTGTCTGTCTCTCTCGGCGGCTCAGTCGATGTGACGTATCTTAAAAGTCACATCTTCCACTGCGCAGATGATTGTGGGCTTGCTTACTGCAAAAAAAACGCGACCAAATGCAGTAGGACATCCTGGTGTTTTTGGTATACTACATTTGACATATTATGTACCGGGACATACAACATTTTATTGGTAATATGGGTATTGTAACACTTCACTTCACTTAATTTCCAAAGGATACATATTGATAAACTGCATACTACTCAAAGAAGCTAACAGGGCTATAGAGCGACCATATGGTATATGGTATAAAATCAACCTCCTGGTGAGAAAGACTTGTCATGTCCATCAGCTTGTATCCGGGGAGTAAAGTGACTGTGCCTCTATGTGTGGTTGATGTCCTGCTGAGTTTTATTATTTCATCTTGATCTGCCCAGCTACACTAGACTTCTGCCTACACATGTATCAACATTGGATGGCTGAAAATCATTAATAGCAGCAAAAAGCACGACAATTTTCTTGTTCAATCAATGTGTAAGCTCTGAGAATTATTAAAAGAAGCAAAGCGGAACTGCAGTCGTCCTCAGGCCTACCTGTCGGTTGTTTGCAGTTGATCTTGGAGATTCTGCAGCCTGCTCTGGTACCTTTCTGACAGCGAGTGGAAGGCCTGGATCAGGGAGTCCTTCAGCTCTGGGTAAGGGCAGTCTGAATTCAAAACCTCCTCTGGAATGCTTTCTATGTCCACCAGATTATCCAAAGTACTAGTAAGATATTTCTGCGGAGGACAATATGACCAACTTTGAGATATTTAATGAAATGTTTAGACTTTTAAATTTGTGACAGACTGTAGCAAATTCGTCTAAAGCTCAAGTGAGAGCTACACTACAGAATGGAAATTGGTCCGAAGTAGGAGATCTAGAACAGCAGTGAAGAAACTTACCTCTAAGCCAAGGCCAATGATCTCCCCCTCCAGGGCTAGGTACTCTGCTTGAAGTTTTGCAGTTATGTCATCTTGCTGTTCCTTCACAAAATGTATCTGTTGATTAAAAAATAAAACACATCAACATTAAAAAGGTATCCTAAATACAAGCTTAGAAACAAATAGAGCTGGAGAACAGTTTGATCTTAAATAAAACTGGCAAGTATGAACTGTCACTTTACGACATTTCCTTCTTTGCTGTATAGTGCAGTGCAAAGCTTATTTTTTTAAACACATTGGCCAAGCTCTAACTTAATATGCACGCAGGTGCTATGGGCCTGGATGGGATGATAAAGATGGGGACCCCTTCTGTTGATTACAAGAATATAAAGTACATCAGTAAAATAAAAGGTAAAAGTAATTGACTACTAAGTATGGCAAAAAATAGCAAATGATGGATGGATGGACAAGTGATCTTAGCTTTGTCTATAGTTGACAACCTGCACAAAATTCATGATTCATAGAAATAAACTGCAACTCTCACAGTTTCAGCTTTAACGTACTGTACTCATTTCCTTAAATGTTGGGGGGGGGCGGGGGAAACATGATTATATATGGTGTCAAAACCATTCAAAATATTTAACAACCTATGACACAGAGTACATTTTACTCTTAATGTACCTTTTAAATTCCCTTTTATAAAGTAGCGCTTAACATAGTGCCCATTTTCTTCAGACTCTGATTTTCATTTAAAACACTACGGGATGGGAGTGTAATTATGTTGCACCTGAATACGAATCTCTCTTTGATTTGTTGTGAGTCAAAACAGTTAAGTAACCCGGTGAAATAAGAAATAGGAAAAATTGATGTGAAAAGACAGGAAATAAAAAGAGAGACAAAAATGTGTGCGTGGGTGCAGGTTGGTTGTCCTATTGTGCCCCTGCAATCAGGTGTCATGGGGCTGTGGGCCAGCAAGAGAAGAGGTGGTTATGGGAAAGAAACAAGTACGTGATTCGCACAGAGGCGACAAAACGGCTGGCAGACGGTTCATTTCAAGTTTGGTCTGTCTTTAAAGACCCCTGCTTACTCCTTAATCTCACCATTCAATTCTAGAGCTTGCAAAAAGCTTCTGAGAGCCAAAAGCGACTGGGTGACTTAGGGACTGTGGATAACTAACAAACAAGAGATCTGTGGACAGTGAACACGTCTCTGAGTGCAAGCTGAGATCATTGTGTGGGGACAAGCAGGAGAGTTTAAACTTCTGTTAGATGTACTGGACAGACTGTTCGGTACCTGCAGAGAGTGAACACAGCTACGATTCAACGCTAATCCCTGGGAGTATACTGACGGTATAGAAAACTCCCAAATGGTTCATTACCAGCCACGGACAAAGTCTTCTCAAAGGTTAAACCACTTAATTTGTCAAACCAGGTGCAGCAAAAGACACTATTTTTTTCTGAGATGCATTTGTGGTAGCTTTCTACACTAAAGCTCTTGTGTCAAAGTCACTGTGGACATCCAGACATGTCAGTATTTCATATCACACAGATACCTGTTGTATTACTTGTTCCAAATTTGATTGATGGGCAGTGAGCTGCTGATGTTGAACTTCACCCAGTCTGAAGCGCAGGTCCTCCTTGAGCTGATGAACAGGTTGCACCGTGGCTATCCTGAATGCCTTCTGCTCCCTCTCTAGAAGCCGCCCTAAACCCGAACACACCCTTTAGTATAGCACCTATGAACAGCAGAGACTGATGAAGATACACTTGCTAATACAATCAACAAGATTAGTCTCGTTTACCATAATCTTGAAGTGAGAAGATGGCAGTATCTGTTCTACCATTTGGCCTGATTTGTTCTAGAAAATCCTGGATGTCATTCTCAGCTTTCTCCCTGTTCCATAAGAGAAAGAGAAGGCTGTGTTGGTTAAATACAACTGCATTAGTTCATTTCGCCAACAATTTACATAATACAACATATAACCTGCAAAGACAGCAAGATAATGTCACTTGTTATTTGCTGAGAAGAAAAAACAAAAAGAAAACTCATAATGCTGGGCACATATATTGCTAAATAGATGATTGATGTGTACACTGGTAGGCAGCATAATCCACAATTATCCATCTTCATGGAGACTGGGGGAGACTGGCATTCTGTGAAATAATGTATTGAAGTAAACATAGGAAGTATGATTAAATTGAATAGCTAAAATAAAGTATTCAGTATTTAAATACATTTATTTAACTATTTTCTACCACGGCAATAATTAGTTTTTGGAGATATGTGGGTGGCATCGGGGACACATCACAAACGCATACGATCTCAGACTCGACAGGAAGAATCTCTCCAAAACAAATTGGGAACATACTGTCTCATGATGTGGGCAGCATCCCACTAACAGGACACCGGAGAATGCTCCAGTTATTGTTTACCTCTTACTTACTGGCCCAGGGGTTGACGTGGTTGTGAATAAACAGAGTAACCATAGAGAAATACCTGCCTGTTTTACCATTTGACAAGGTGGCTTTTGAATCCCATAGTATTCTAACTAGATATATGTGTGGAGAGCTGCAAGCCGTGGCACATCTTTATGATTGGGCTCATTACTGAGGCTCACACTTGTGTACATCATTAACCTTGGGTGGCTCAGACACAGTCATTACGCAGCCAAACAAGCTGCACCCCAGAGCTAGCGCTGCCCTTCTCCCTTCACAAGGCATGACACCGCTGGGGCCCCGGCCCCACACTTCTGCCTCAGCAAGCAGCGGGAGAGTTTTTCATCCATTTGGTATACTCCTTTGCCCACACATAAATCAAACCATCCACTTCTCTGTTTCTCACCCGTTAATTCAATATCATCTCTGCAAGAAAATCATCTTAATGTTACTCCTCTCCTCTTCTGGTTTCCTCGCTGATACATTTTTCTCTTTGGGCTTACTTTTATCCCCCTCTTTACACCCTATTTTTTCATGCAGAGTCCTGTCTGGGCTCAATGGAGCTTAAGTGGAACGGCTGCATGGTGTAATAGCAGATCCAGAAAACTGCAGCAGATAATGACAGGGAGTAATAGGGGGCTCTTACTCAGCTTTCTGTTGCCTGGGGCACTCTCTGCTCCACACCTGTCTGTGCTGCCGTAGTATGGAGCTCTCCTTGGTTGCCTTGGCTGCACGACGAGTCTTCTGAACCTATAAGACAAGGTTTAATGCACAGCAGGAATAAACCAGAGAACTGGAAAAAGCACTGACTGAAAAATAAATTGCCGGAGTGTTGCTTTTAAATGCACTTTAGCCATGACATTTATTTCCTCCTACAAATAATTGACTTCATCTGGACAAACCTGAGAGTGAAGTACTTTAATGCATCAATTATCTAGACCATTTTATAACACAGGAAAATCATTAGAACTATAAAGTGAATACATAATAATGTTGCAAGGACGGTAAAATAAAAAAAAAGGTAATTTTTCGATCCTATATAGCCACGGATAGGTTCCCTTCCTCTCTGCCTATAAGGGGTATTTTTATACAGGCATTTGCCTCAGCCTTTGTTAAAATTGTGTGTTTGAGAGCCTCATGAATGTTGGTTTTCACTTGAAACAGTATCACTGTTAAAGCATGAAAGCTAAATAAACAGCGGCAAATTAAAATAATCAAGTAGAAACATGCGTGACATGCATGAGGCATGTTGTTAGTAGAGGCGGGTGAGGTCTTAATCTAATCTCATTTGTTTTCCTTTTTCATCATGAAAGAACAAGGCCCTCTATCAGAAATTTCTCCATGAAGCAAATTATTATCCTCTGTCAGTGTTTTTATACACAGTCCACTGGCTCAGATAATTGTACAAAAGAATATCTCAAATAACTAATATGCGGGTACAATCAACTTCACGTTAATAGGAAATCAAAAGGAGTAAGGGTGTTAATTTATGTTGTGACTGACTATCTGCATTCCAAGTTGCTACTGCTTGTGTTGCATTTGCCCTCAAGGTGACTCATTTTACAGTTCTAGGAATCTATAGGGTTCAATCTGAAACTAGTGCTGCTCTTAAAGAAAAAGGCTAAATTGAGGTCATCCCATGCCTCCTCCAGGCCATGTATTGTAGGTGATGTTAATTTGCATTGGCCATCTAATAAACTCCAGTGGAGTACAGAAACTATGCCTAAAGCTAAAATTACATCAGCTGATTTCTAGTCTCACTGTGACAAATAAAACTAATCTATTACCATCCAACCATATCTATTTTATATTGACTATTACGCCACACATCCACCATTTTAAAAGGGCATTACGTTTTATTTGTATACAATAGATTTGGAGAAAATCTATGCCTCTATTTCCCATATTCATATCTTTGACGATCCACATTGTAATGCATATGACACCATTTTATATCTCTTTTTTTAATCTAATCTCGTAATCCAGCCTTTGTAGATTTACGGTCAGATGTTGGTGCCTTTCAGATATTTGAGTCAATCACAACCTTGACGTTGATAAATAAAAAAAGGGGTGAGTTGAAAGTAAAAAAATATTTTTTAATAGAACTAAATGATGGAGCTCCACTAATAGTTAGAGGAACATAAAGCATTAAAACATGATTTTTTTCTGCACTTGACTGTACAGTTATTGTGTACATGCATGGCTCTCCCCTATTGTATAACAGTAGCCTACGTTTTATTCATTCATCACGTTCTTCCTTTTTCCCTGCTTGTTATAAAAGCCCAGGTGTTACTAAACACATTAATGATTGCACCATTCTATTGTTGACTCATTTACTGCTCCCTGCATGATAGGTTGTGTGATCAGACGGGTATATTGCTGTCAGACTGTTGGTTTTCACATCTATAGAAAGCGACACATTGCATTGTGGGATTGTCGCAGAAAGTAGTGCACATGCCATGGACACATTTGTCAGGAAACTATAAAAAAAAAATCTCTTACTCAGCATTCGACAAAGTGTAAATATAGTGAATTATGTAGCAAAGAAGGAGTGATTTCGCTCACAGCTCAGGACCCTAAAACTGCAGCAGCTAAATTAAATCCACCCGCAATTAATTTTATTATTTACACCTGTGCGTTTCATGTTGTGATGTGTTGAAGTGTATTCCATGGAAAGGCCTTTTGTATCTCAACGAAAAGGTGTGATGGTTTTCTTTCAGAGGATTGGTGCGTACGTGACTTTTAATTTTTTTACAATAATGCTGATAAAAAAATATCTATCCATAGGGAAAACTATGTTTTCGTAATGCTTCTGGTCCCTTTCTAGGGAGCAAAAAATGATCCTGCTTGAGATGACTCATGGTCATTTATTCCACCTCAGTCACATCACCAATGGGAGATGCTCAGAAAGCCTTTCAGCAGACAACCAAATGTGAACATAGCAGGTCTTATCTGGGTTATGCAGAGCGCTGGGTTGGAGGAAGCCACAGGCAACCATAATGATACTAAAAGGCTTCTGCCACAGTTTACCAATTAAAACACCGCAGGTCTAACAGCCTTATCTCCACTGCCCCCTAGCATCAACTTTTTGCTCTTCTCAGAGTGAGACGACTATGAACTTCAAACAATTTTATAGAAACACCGTGCAACCAAATTAATATTCATGGACCTGGCAATGCTATTGTGTATGGCAGTGATATTGCTGCTCTGTTTCATGTTGTGAGACAAACTGTAAAGCTTATGCAATGCTTTTTTTTTTTATATGGAATGAAATCCCTTTACAGTATGTGGTGTGTAAAAGAGAGGAATGAAAGGTAGAG
This sequence comes from Taurulus bubalis, assembly GCF_910589615.1. NCBI lineage: Eukaryota > Metazoa > Chordata > Actinopteri > Perciformes > Cottidae > Taurulus > Taurulus bubalis. The sequence continues at coordinate 11,902,661 of NC_136603.1, forward strand.
AAAAACAGAAGGAAATTGCACTATTTACCACTATTGGAGACATGCTGTTTTATCACCTCACATTAAAATCAGGTTTTTGTCAGTTCAAGCTCTTCCTGTGGTGGGTAATGAGGACCGTTTGCTCTCGGGAAGAAAAAAAACATTTTCTATCTCTGTGTTGTTCTTCTTTGTTTCCTGTTGAATCACCTTGTCATTAAATGTAAGAAGAATGGATTTTATATTAACACTGCTGTTTTAAGCACAGGCACAATATTGATAACAATCAAAATGTACCTTTAATCCAATTAGATGAGACTCCAGGCGCTTGGCATCAACAATGGCTTGAAGTCCTTTGTATTCAGCCGGTTTGTACTTTGAGCTGCCAAGACCATATTTCATTCGCAATGTCAGTTTTTCTGCATGGATGAAAGCAAATTATGTGGCTGTATGAGGATAATTTCAATCGTTGAAAATCCCATCACTCTCTATGTCTGAAGTAAAGTATTTTTGCTGACTTCAGCCTCGAAATAAATAGAAGTAAAGACAGTTTTTTGGTAGTTTAGCTATGATTCAACGAGACAGTGAATAAATACATGGCAATGCTGCCTCTAACAAAAGCATCAAAGACTTGACACCAATTCAACTTGGGGACTAAAGGTCAAATCTGTTTAACAGATCAATGGGCAACCATGTCACAAGACAGCAATGTTTCAGACCGAGTTGATGCTGACTTACCCACATCTTCTGCTCTGTAGCTTGTAATGAACGTCTGCAGATCCATTCCACTCATCACTGCAGAGCCTTATTGCATTAGTGCCTGCAAAATAAAGACATGAATACAGAGGTTGCGCAAAACATGTTGATGAAAGACAACATTTCAAAGTCACTGGTAACTTCAGTGGGGTCACTCAAATGATTAACCGGAGACTAAAAGCCCAAAGCAAGAAAGCCTATCAAAAAAACAAACTTTGCCACCAAGCATGACATAATCAGTCGACTGGAACACATTTTAGTGTCCTCTGTGATAGTAAAGGGAAAGCCCTCCCTTTGAATACTTTACTTTTGTTTGGACAAATCAAGCAAGTAGCTTAAAACTACTCAACTAAGTTAGCTAAATCAACAGAAATGTTACTCAATTAAGTAGAACATAATCAATAATAATAATAATGATAGTAGATATCTGATAGCTACAGTCCTTTTACAACAATAATAGCACACAAACGTATACACCCAAATACAAAAGGGCAGATGTGACGGATGAGATGATGTATGATGTTGCCGTTAGTCGGTCCTGACGAATATAAATGTGACTACTAGTGTGAACGGAAACACTAGTGAGTTCAACAGAGTCTCGTAATATAAATAAATAACAACAACCACACAAGTAGCGCGTCTTTACGATGCAGGTGATACTATATTAACCCACTGAATCCCAGTTTACCTTGTGCAATCCCTCCGCTCTTGTACAGTTGACAAAAATTTGTAACCACGGAAACTATCACCTCGTCTGTTATTGGCCAACTCCGCAATGCAAACATCACATGAAACGCCCTTTTCTCTCGTCGCGACCAATCAGGAGTACGCATTGGTTTCCCACATTCCCACTGACGTCATGCACGCTCGCTCGCATTGCCTGGGACTGCTGGTGGAAGCAGGGAACAGTGAAAGGGCAGTCTTCTTCTTCCCGACTATGGAGGCGCGATTCACTCTTACACATGCATGGGACTAAACGACGGGACTTTACCGATGAAGTTACATCTTCCGATGTAGATCCTCCCCGAAGCTCAGCCAGCGGAACAACAGTCCTCCAAAGGTATTTAATTGCTCCCCCCTCCCTCCCCGCTCTTTCACTAACTGCAGAATAATTGGGGGGGACGGGGGACGTAAGGAAAAAATAAAAGCATCTGTCCGCAAGGCAGGAGGGTTTGGACTACCGCTACATACTTGAACTCAGAAAGTCTTAACCCCACTGCAAAGAACGTGTTAGTTTTTTGTGTGTGTTTGTGTGGCAGAAGGCAAACTTCTTTCGGCTTTTCCACAGCGGGAGAACATCTAATACTACGCTAATCTTGAGCTTGTGACCGAGTCATCGCCAGTAAACGGCAAACACACACCTCCGAGGGACCCTCGAGTCGTTGGGATGAAAACTTGGCTGGCTCGCGTGCAGAAACTGTTTCGGCGTTAGTTTTTCCGGTGGCCTTAAACATTCCCACTTTTCTCTGATATTGCCCTTGAAAGCGTGCCGCTAAGTGGTGGAGGGACATGCAGGTGAGCTTAAGAAAGAGTGTGGGAATCTCCGGAATGCGAGGTCGACGAGGGGCGGAGAGCCCGACTCTGCGCTCCCACAAGATAAGCTTACCTTTTACCCTCACGCTCACTCGCTACATTGAAACAAACGCCATATTTAATTACCCTAATCTGCATTTTAAGCAGGGGCGTTTCTGGTAACGTGTACCGTGACTGCGCAGAGTGTGCAGAAATAACCTACCTACTTTTAGGACAAGATGGGCTCACCTCTATTGCCCCGGAAGCTATTTAAAAAAATAAAAAGTCACATTACCTTCCCTAATGCAGCATTCTTTTAGAATGCTTAATTCGGCATGTATTCTAACTCACTCATGTTTTATAGACATATGCATTTCCATGTCCCATTTTGGTTTAAAAAGTAGGTCTTATTTGAAATGCACATTTTGTACAATCTAAAGCCTTTTGCTCAGTCTTCAACTTCTATTTCTACTATCACAGTACTTGAACTGTCACTTTAATCTCAGTTTGAGAAATGTTATTTCGAGGGGAATAGAACATTTAGTTTTATTTAATCCCCTTATTTAAATCTGGCAAAAACTGAAAAAAACCCACAAGATTCAAAGAGCATTGTGTTACCTTGGCTGGTCAAGTCCCACACCTCGCCACACGGAAGATGCTGGGAGTACAAGTCTCCTCTGTTGCTAGGCGAGTGTCGAAAAGGTTATCAGCATGTTGTCACAGTCCAAGTTTTTTTTTCAGCCAACAGTGGAAGTGCATGTGGCAAATGAGATCATATGTGAACTCTCTCTCACTCAGTCACACAAGCACGCACACACACACACACACACACACACACACACACACACACACACACACACACACACACACACACACACACACACACTAATGAGGAATCGCTAGTTTTCTCCCCTCGTGATTCACATTACCGTAAAAGACACACACTGGCACACAGCTGACAGCCATTGAGGGTGTTTTACTGTGGAATTGAAAGAACAGCGAGACGTTGGTTCGAAGAGTCAGACTATCCCTCTGTTTTTGCTTTATTCTTTTTTTTTTTGGGACGGTGCAGCATGTATTCTAAGCAGTAACACCGTGTTTGGCTCAAGGAGAGAGGTTTTTAGCAAGTCGGGCATTCAACCAACCTACTGTCAGTTTAATTTGTTATGCGCCACACTCTTTATCATTCTTGCTGGACAAGATGATGATCTATGTCTGTATGTGTGAAACTTGCTGTATTGATTATGCGGGTAGGCTACTTAAATATGTAAGAAAAAGTTGCATGAAGAGTAACGTTGTGCTCCAGTAGACAAAAACACAAACAGTTGTAAAAGACCTTTTGTGTGTTGGTGTGATTATTTGACCCAGACTTCACGGTGAGTTCTTTTTAATGGCAACTGACAACAGTTGAATAGTTTATGCCCTTTGGCTGGCCTCTCCTCCTTGTACTTTTTTCACCCCCTGACTGTGGCTTGAAATCCAGGCTTAAGCCCTCACCCCTATTTTACATGTCAGATTTGCTTTTTTCTGCTACGATCAAATAGTATCCCCCATCCCCTCTTTTTATGAAAGCGGGGGAAAGAAAGAATTTCCAGTCCATTAATAATGGTTACTAGAAGCAAGTTTTCAACAAATCCCCCCCCTCCCTCCCCCCACACATACTGCAGCTGCTTCCCATCCCACATTTGCATGGTGTAGTCTAAAGAGAGTTTCTCTCCTGCCTCCCTTGAGAACTACCACATGATGTAGCAGAGTAGGGAATTTCCATTGTGAACCTGTAAAATCTCTCCTCTTTTTTTGTATCAATCTGGAGACAGCGAGGAAATATTTTTATATTATCGTAAAATATGATTTAAATATCTTAAGTATCTTATGAAGATTCAACATAGTGTTAATATGCAGGAGGATTCCAACTTTAATAAGTTAATTATGAATTAGTAGCACAGCACACATGGCTTGCTTATCTATTGTGTAAAAAATCAAACAAATTAAAGAAGCACACTTCACATATTCCGCTTGCATTGGCTTGTGCGGATAAGCCTTGACATGTGCGGCGGCTGGCTGACTGTTGCTCTAACCAGATATGTACATAGATTCCTGAAAGAGCCCCAGATTTAATGCTTTGGTTAGATCCCGGACAGCGAAAGATAATACAGAACACAAAGCATGTCAGCACTTTCGGAGATTAGGGGCACAATAGATTTTTGTACGGTAAAATAGCCCTCCATAGGCCCGACATGCTGAGTCTGAAAGACTGCCCCTCGTCAGTGTCTACTATGTGGACAGAGCTTTTCCACTGTTGTTAGCGCCACATGTGGCCTTAATACGAGAGTCTTCCTGCAAGCTCATTGCTCCAACAATCCCATCTATCTAAGGCTCTAGGGCTGCAGCATTAGCTCGGCAAGGCACATAATACCTGGTTGAATATTTCAAAGTGCTACTCGCATTATCACCCCAAGGCGAAAGCTCTCTCTTTACTGATGGTAGAAGGAGGAGTGGCACAGGAGTCCATCCCGGTGGAGTGCATGGCATAATGTACAGAGACCCTGAAAACACTCTCCAGTCATAAAAACATCTCAAAACCTAGGCTGACATTTAATGCTGAACAGTGAATTTTCTATTCAAATGCCATACTGTTGTAAATAACTCGGTAGTCTTACAAACTGAGTTGTTTTAAACAAGAGCAGTTCTAGATGTTTCAATGGCAGCAACTAGCAGTTATTTACTGTTTTTGTTGTAAAGGATATATAATCCCGTCAAACAATTTTACCTATCGCTTAATTGTTTTATTGTTTCAGCACATAAACTTAGACTGTGTGCTTCTTGTTTTAGACTTTTAAAATCCGTGGGATCAGATATCATTCCAGAGTGGTATGTAAGTGCTGGATTTAGTCTGAAGGTGAAGGCATCTCCCCAATGTCAGGTTACATTCTGACCACGAGGTTCACGCCTGTTTCCAGACTACAACTGAAAACTGAAACAATCTGCAGGACTTGCCTGTCTCACCTGCTTCCATAAAACTCTGACAAGAAGCAGAAGATTCACTTTTTAAAGGAATACTTCGCCCACAAAATTACCATCTGTTCAGTTACTCACCCGGTGTCACCTTGAAATTGTGAGGAAAATATTAGTTTTTTTGGCATGCCTCCACAGTGAACAAGGAATAAAAAAAACAGCGAAAACTCTGGATGAATTGACGTAAACAGGAAAACTATATCAAAACTTTCCCAAACTCTCACATGACCTGTGCAGTATAATCCAAGTCTCATTTATGCAGTTGTTTGCTCACTACTTGCCCCAAAACATGCATCTTCACTAAAACCGTGGCAATTAAAAGACTGCTGTGTAAACGTATACTTACGTAGGCGGGTGACTTGAGTCCGGAGGAGTCTGAAGGGTTTTAAATAGTACGGCTTAAGTGAAGATGCTTGTTCTGGAAATATCAAACGATTGTATAAATTAGACTTGGATTGTACTACACCAGTTGTGCGAGAGTTCATAAATTGATGGTTACATATAGTTTTGCTTTAGTTAAACGCGGCCCTCAGACATTCCTCCGGTTTTTGATTCTTCGTTCACCATGGTGGCCTGGGAGAGAAAGATTCAATAATTTAAGGTAACACCGAAGGAGTCATTTTTATTCCAATGGTCGTTTTATGGGGGAAGTATTTAATTAAATGTCAAGGCATTTAAAAGTCTGTAACAAAGTAAAATGAACTCCTGAGAAAGGGAGTTGTTGACCCAAATTTCCCATCTCAGGAGTTAATGAACAAATACAGCTACAGAACAAGCACATGACATTTTAAATGGCATTTTATAGATCCGAAGAATTGCATTTGGTTGTGGAGTTGTGAGGCAGGTATGGGCTGTGTGATATCAAAGCTCATACTGTATCTTTTCTTTCTCTATCGGAGTAACGATAAAGAGACGGCATCAAAGCTGACAAACCTGTACCCTTCAGGCAATGTTTCTGGAACAAGACACTGCTCTTTAAGTTTCCTTCACTCTCTCGCACAAAGCTTGGTTAGCAGATTTACAACAACAAGCAGAGAAACATCCCAGAATAACCAGCACTTTATGTCTGTTGTCTAAAGTGGTGATGTTTCATTAGAGAAACTATGACTTCAATGCTACCAGCTTACAAACCCATTTCACCTGTTCAAGGGCTCATTCTTGTCTCAGGAAGGACTTTTTTTGTGGCACCCAAAGTGCACTCTCCTCTGCATGCACCAGTAACCCCGATCAATGCCAAAGCCCTTTTATTTTGGGATAGACATTCACTCCCAGGTGCTCCCACTTCATTTAAGTTTTCCGGCTGCAGCCAAACTAAACACTGAGCAGCTGAAGAAACGTCACTCACACGGCATAGAAGAGGTGCACATGCTTTGTGGCTACCGGGATAAGAAATGGCATAAAAGAAAAGATTTGCACAAGTATATCTATGGGATATGATGAACGTGACCGCATCCACACTAGACACACACAAAAACGTAACTCTGCACAACTGCAGAGTCATACACGTCCTCTATGAATCATTACAGCTAAAGGGGATTTTATTTTACCAACATGAGGGGTGTGATTTATTTTTTCAATTAAGTCCCCCTTTGATAGATTATCCATATGGTGCCATCTAACAGAAACTCTACCTTCCCTTCAGTACGCAGTGACTTTGCAGTTGGAGATATTCACCCTTTCTTCCCAGCACCTTTTGTTCCAGGTTTGGATCTCCAATGCAATGTATTCACTGTTTTAAAAGACCAGCTGGTGCTGGTTGGCTGACCTGACATTTACTTAAATAACTGCATTCCTTCTGTCTTTCTGCAGCATGAACTAATGCATGTTGGTGTCCTGATGGTCAAACTACAGGAATTACATTTTTACATATTTTGATTATTACATTTGTTACTTTGGTTCTTTAAGGTTTATTCTCAGTTGTGTTAAGTCTGATCTTGAAAACCTTCTTCTTTTCCTTTCAATTAAAGTTTAATGCAGTATGTTTTGGTGTTGAACATCCAGCAGTAAGTGTGGATTACCTTCTTTCTTACAGTAATTAACTGTCCTTTGTGATAAAACAAAACAAAACAACAACAAAAAACTTTCCTCAAGTTTGTTAAATAAAGCTGGCAATTGTCTCTGAAATATTCAAGTATTTATGTGTATGCTAATTCTATTATCAGTTATAGTTGGCAGATGCAAGGTTCAGTTCACTCGACCAGTCTGAGGTGTACAGAATTATAGATGAGGTTTTTCTTCCTCTGGACTCTTAGAGATCACATTGCAACCTGCAGGCCAGAACTAATTGAGGCCAAAACAAGTTGTAAATACCAAGTTGGAGTGCTGGCTATTTAAAATATGTTGTTAGTATTGGTGCATTTCTCAGTTGGGCGGTCAAATTAGCTAAATTGTAAAACTCTTGCCAACATGAAGACAAACGTTGTGGCCAGGAAACATGAGATATACTCAGATATACTTTCACGACCCGCCTACAGGCAAGAATGTTTGCAAAAGAACAGTAAAAACAAATGTTACATGTTTCCTAATTTTGAGTTTAAGTAATAGATTGATTTCAGAGACCTTTACCAGTCTTGTTAACCAATACATGTATGTTATCAAGCACCACATTTACAGTACACAGTGCTGGTGGAAATAACATAATATTGCAGTGAAAGGAAAATATATTTATCAGCAAATCGTGGGACTTTATAGGGCCAACAAGGCTTTGTGCATATTAACACCATGACTTATTGGATAACTTGCTTGTTTCAGTCATACTGATCAATATATTTAAGTTTGTTCAGCACTTAAATTGGAATGGGCTGCAGCACAATATTCATGAGCCCTGCCTATCCACTCAGACACACAGAACAGGAAGCACTAATGTGAATCAGCTGTCAGGAAGTACATGATCAAGCCTCTGCTTATCCATCTTCCTCATAAAGTGGGTTTCATAATACAAGAACAGGGGTTTTGTTTAGTTTTTCCAACTTCACCAAAGTTCATCAGTCAGAATCAATATTCAGTTGGAGTTACTCTTTTAGAAGAACCTCGCAATACATTGAAAATACATTTTTGCGAAGCTTTAAGCTAGAAAACCAGATGTACAGCTATAGAGCCTGAAGCTTGGGAATTGGAATCGAAAGAGGAGCCGATTTTACCACGCTTTTAACATGGTCAGTTAGCTGAAATACATCCAACAGCCTTTGGAGTCATAGTCGTATAATAACGATCTAATGAAAACCTGCTGTTTGTAACACTTGGATCACTTTTTGGGGGGTTGAACATATATCGTTGAGGATCCTGCCAATATGAGAGCACAACTAGACATGAACAAAACTGAAATGGATTTATTTCTCACACAGTCACTTGCGCGCATGAAGTGTTCATTAATACGTCGTCAGACGGAGCGAGGTGTATGCATGACAGTTTATGGAAAAGCGAACATTCTTTTACCTCCCAATTGATCACAACACACCCGCAGAATTGCCCTTTTTATGAAGAAGCAGTCGGCTAAGCTACAATTTTGCAATTCATAGCTTTGTAGTTGATGATCTCTTGTTGTATTCGGTCTCAATAGAAGGTGCTGAGCGAGATCCTTTTATTCGAGCCTTCACACTGCCGAATAGCATGATCATTTTTATGCTAATTCTAAATTGATCTTGTTAATTAATAGTCTCTCTATTTTAGTCCATATATGAAGTCGAAACATGATAATGTGATGACCATCTGATATGCTCAGCAGTGGGGAAATGTTTGACAGAGCAAATGGAGTGTGGAGGGTTGATTTAAACTGTAGCAATAATTAAACAATTCTTTTTTTTTTTTTTTTAATTGAGCTGTTAAATGAGGTTAACTAATAAATGTCTGAATCCATGATCAAATTGTTTAATTCAACTTTGTCAGTTCTAAGTGCATGAAGTCTTCTATTTGAACGTTTGTCTTCTGGCACAGCCGCTACAGGGAAGGAGTTTGTTGCATTGACTTGTCGAGAGCTGTACAGAGCATTGTGCTGTAATTCCTTCTTAGGAAGCATTGCTGCTGTAGTTGTGTTTGCATTGTAATCGTATGCAGAGAGGCATTAGGCTGTTGAATGTATTCGTCTAACAATGTGCGACAGGATGAAGCACGTCTATCTAGCACAAACTGATTCTATTTAAGGGATTTGCATGCAATCAGAATAATTTATGTCCTCTTCTGGCACAACGTTGGTGGTGACATGTTGGAAACAGCTGATGAGACAGAACCTCTCTGCTCCCCATTAGTTGAGGTATTGTCGTGAGGAAATTATGTCGAGGGTGAAGGATCACTGTAGGAAGTTGGTCACGGAAAGTTAGTCTTGTGTTTTTACTGCTGCACAGTGCAAACATGGATTATTTGCAGCCCATCTTTTCCGATGTCCTCGTATAGTGCAAGATAAAGTGCAGCTCAGGGAGTGTGCATCGGGCATCTGGGCATGTAGTAGTAGTCTGTGTGTGTTTGTGTGTTAAATAGATTGTATATTGACTGTTTCCTGCTTTTAGTCAGAGGAAAGCCCTGCCCTGTGGATACACATGTTCAGATAGGCCTCCGGTTATTGCAACATTTGTCGGGTGAGGTACAAGGTGTGATGTAGGCATGGGTGTAGCTTTTGAATGATTTCTTTTGCACGTCCACTTTGCCGAGAGGTTTGAGGAGATGCTGTCGGACTATTGTCTCTTCTCCGTATAGCCTCATACTTGTCACCACGTTTAATCCTAGATCAACAGAAGAACAGGTACGTGTCTATGCGTGGCTGCATCATTCTCTTTTGCCTATTCAGGGTAATGATTGATAGAGTGATTGTGTGTGCATGTAACACTGTTTCTGCTCTGGAAAGGAGACATTCCTTTGCTGCTGGGTGTGTCAATATGAGCAGAGCATTTTCAGCTGTTGAAAGCAGCAGAAAGTGAAACATCTAGGGATCTAATAATATCTTTTTTTGTGTTTTGCTGCTGGCAAGGCCATCATGCGCTTTCAGAGAATTCGTCATCCTCCTCAAAAGAATTCTCCACATGTGGCATCTACTAAGAAGTCACAGTATGCGGATACTTAGTAGTGTACTGTCTGAGGTTACGGTTAATCAGTGACATGGAGTGTGTGCAGGACCATTGGTATATTTGTGTTACCCACATTCTCAAATCAGCTCAGAGCAATTACTTCGTCAGGGCTACGGTGCGCACTTCCTAACCTAATAGTAGTGTGTGCAGTATAGGGATTTCAGAAATTGTTTCAGAATTCATTGACTTGCTGTAAAAAAACATAATGCTGCTGTCGTGAATGCTTTTTGAGCAGATGCAAACGTGTTTTTCTACCTCTGTCGTCATTCTGGGGATTTATTGAGGCGGAAATGTCTTTTTATCCTTCATATTGGTTAACTCTGATAAACTACATTGGACCACAAATGCTAGTTTTATTCAAGAAAGTCAATACAATTTGTGAAGGAAGCAATTAAACATTGTGGGTCTTTGGGGATGTTGTAGCTGCTGAGAGATTAGTAATGGGACTGTATTTCTCCCCACAAAGCTTTTACATGCTACATAAGGCTGCTAGGTCACTCTAGTTAAGGGCCACGGTGCAACAATGTGCCACAGGGGCCTCAGAGCATGGGGGTTTTCATCAAGAATCCACCAGATGATTTCACTGATCATCAGCTCCTCTTGCACAAGTTGAAGCTGTGTTAATCAGTCAATATGTAATTTGGTGTATGGATAAAAACTTGCACAATGTCAGTTTAGATGTTTAATGCTTGATATGCAGCAACAATATTTATTGGCTCACTACACAATGTAGCACTTCATGGATTGCTACGTTTGGTTCTACATGTTGAAATAAAAACGAGTTTTAAGAAGAAGGTAATTAACTGTTGCTTATCACCTCTTTGTCTCCAGAGAAGAGCGGCAGTATATGAGAAATGGAGACTGCTGTATATTCCGTCAGCCGCTCTCAGCTCTGTTTGAGCTGTAGATTTCCCGGACCTCTTTTAGCTCAGCAAGTCGGGGCAATCAGCATTTGAATTGCTGCTTCTCCGAGACTCCCTGCAATTTAAATTTGGGGTAATTTATAATTATTTCACAGTTTATCTCCATTTATCTGTGTTGAATGTCTGTGACCTGGTGTCACTCAGCCCCCGCGTCCCACCCGTCCCCCCCGTCCCGAATGACAAGACAATAGAGCTTTAGACTTGGGACTTAGGCAACATCCACACTAATACTTTTCTGTTTAAAACTAAATGATTTCTGTCCATGCTAGCACGACTGAAAAAATATCACTTAACTATTCACGTACACTGGGCATGCGGGTGCTGATGTGAACAGGAAGTAGATTGGTTGCTTAGTTTCAGAAAGTACGAGTATTATGGTACTCTAATAATAAAAGGCTGTGCTTGATATTTAAGATCTTCATCAAAAATCTTCCTCTGTATACACAAATGGACCTATTTCGTGAAAAAAAGTTTTATTTTTCAAACTTAGTTACAAGGCTGGATCTCACACTCACTCACTCATTCATATATCACATCTACTTTAACATTAACAAAAGTAATTTCCCCACTGAGGGACTAATAAAGACTAATAAAGGATTATCTTATCTTATCTTAAATTACAAATCACAGTTTACTAGATTATGGGTCAATGCTCGTTTCCCCTCGGTTTTGTTGTTGTCTGTTGTCACAATCGTAGCTCTGCCAGTTGGAATTTATGCTTCTGTTTGTTTACACTTTCTTTGTGAACTTCACAATAGTTGTGCTGATCAAAATAGAATTAATATTAAGAGGAAAGTCCTTTTTGTGTCCATTGCCCTACTCAAAGCGGGACTTGCTCCAATTCATAGTTTTCAGTCAACGATGTCCTGGAAGTCCAAACAGTGGGCCAACATGGTGCTTGCACTTGACTCTCAATAGAAACGCAGCACAAGCCTGTCAATTGCCCTTCTATTTCAAGCCACAAATACTTCCATTACCTCTTAACTGAAGAAAAACAAAGACCATAGATCAAACTGTAGGTTTTGGGCACTCGTGATCCCCATACACAACACCCACAGCTGTAATCCAATCACTAAAATCCGTCAAGTCCTGCTAGAGCGCTACTTCAGCAGTGTTTACATATGTCTTGTGGAGAATCCCTCACCTTACACTGCCGCCAGGATGAAAGCATAGAAAAGTGTTTATGGCTCCTATTCGAGCAACATCACATAACACCAAATCATCTGAAAGCAAGGGCGGTTACTGTCTGTCCGGCATAATGAAGACGGACTTGAGTGTAAATCAGGAATCTGTAAAGGACTCAGTTCACAAAAGTTGTTTAAAGCTTGACACCACACATTTAAAAATAGCAAGCTGGAAATGCAGTGACTTTATGCAGCAGATGGCTAAACAAAGACTGAGTTGGAGTTGGAAGTGTTAAATCTGCAATGTCATTTCTGCACACCTCTCTTTTCTTAAACCCTCTCCCATAAAACAACTGCCCGATAACTCTTTAGACTGATAATTAACCTTTCCTTTAACTATAACTTATTACAACGAGTTGAGATGCTGTGTATTCTTACAAAAAAAGTATCACGTTTACCAGTCTGAACATTAGCTCAACATTGTCTCTATACTCTATTCAGTTGAAAATACGTGTGGAAGGATTTGCAAATCATTGCGTTATGACTTTATTTACGTCTGACATGTCATCCCAACTTTAGCCACTAGTGTAACTCATCAAGGCCACTGGGGTTGGTTGTCTCGATCTACAACAGCAATCCATGCCAGAACAATTACCTAAAAGGGTAATAATTAGTATACTCAGTGTTTTTTTGAGTTGACCTTTGATGAAGTGTTCACTGCAAATTCATCTACACCTGGATGGCTGCTATTATCAAACGTCAAACTGAAACAGAAACTGAAATGAATATGTTAGTTTTAACCGTTTTAAGTGGGAGGATATGTGCAAAATTCAGATGCATTAACACAGTCATGGAAACCTCTCACTGCCCCATCAATCCAAAAGCTCTGACCAGCAAAGAAAAATTATTTTTCAATGCTATGTCACTGATACATATGGATATGCAGTTGTATTCCCTTGGAGAATTGTACTTCCTGACCAGCTGCATGTGAACACACGCAGGACCAACAATAATCGTGGTATTATTCTCTGGTTTCTTGCATTAACCTGATTTCTCCCAGTAACCTGGTTTCCCGTGTGCATGTAAACGTCGCCTGTGTAACAGCTGATGGTATATTTTCTGCTGCAGTGCTCTTGGAGAAGGTGACACAAGGGATTGGTGGCTTTCAGAGGGATCAGAGAAATGATGACTTCATATATGTGGATAAAAATGAATGCAAGGTTGCACTCTAGCTTCCATTTCCCTCTCCTTACTTGTACCATCCGTTTAATCTCCGAGACAGAGAGTCACGGAAACGGGGATTGTGTAAGAAGCTCCGAGGAGTGGCCGGAGTCTGAGGTCAGTAGATGAGATCACATGATCCGAGTCAGGGTGGGGTCAGGCTAAGACTTTCCTTGGCAGACTGGGAGACATTGAGGATTATGATACTTTAAAAGGAAGATTTAGCTGACTAGAAAGAGTGTCTTGTAAAAGAGATGTGTATCATTGCGCGCCGAATAGTTAGACAACGCTATCACTGAAAGAGATGTAGACAGGGTGTTTATCTTCCACTTAGCCAAGGAAAATAACCAAAATAGTAATAATTAGATGCTGGTTGGCCTCGTTGTTTAGACCAGAATGAGGTCATCTTTACTCTGTGGGAAGTGCGCAGTACCGTCCTCAGGCATTAAACTGATTACAGCCTTGAAAGCTGCTCAGATTGGGCTTTTTCACCTGCTTCTCAGTCTCGGGGGCAGTGCGTTTTTGGGCACCTTGGGATCCTGCAAAAAACTACAACGCAGTGGCTGTTTGTGAAAAAGTTAAAGCAGAATCAACTTTTGGAGAAATGCAAGCGAGTTGGTGAAAGAGTACAGTTAACATCTCCGCCTCTCGCTGCCTTGGGAACAGGGCCGAAAATGACTTTATTACAAGAAAGTAAAAAAAAAAAACACATACAAAATACAACACTTGACCCCAATTGCGCAGGAGTTTGTATAACAGCTGACTTCTGTGGGAAATGTTTAATTGCAACAATTCCAACACGAGGCACAGTCCATCAGTCTTTTCTTGTCGAGCTGCTGTGAATTGAAAGAAGCTGCCTTCAAATGTGTTAAACACATAAAATCGCGTGCGTGTGTGTGCGTGTGCGTGTGTGTGTGTGTTAAGTGACACTCTCACACTGCCACACCTGATTTGATGTGAATGCAGCTTAAGGGCTCGACGAACCAAATTTGAGCATGGGCAGTTCAGCAAGGTTGTTTTCTCCTTCAGCATTTGGAGGGAAATGCAAAGAGAAATGCTGAAGAACCAGTCAGCCGTGTGCCAATAGGACTGTGGTAGGTTGGCAGCAGCATCGTTGTCTTCCCTCACATCTCAGAGCTGCTGAGAACTCCAAGCTCAGCAGAGTGAAATCATTCTGGACCAGATGTAATGGTGTTTTTCAGAGGTAGGCACAGATACACAATGAGGGAATGTATCTTTCCCTAATGGTGCCTTTGGTCGGGGTGTCTTTCCTTGTTGTATGTTGCTTTTTTCTGTGGCTCTGTTTCCTACAGTCTGCTCAGTGTGTGCACTCCTACAGTTAATTTTAAACGGCTGAGTATATTTATTTGGACAGATTACATTCACAGATTTTGGTGAAGCTTTGATTACTTTTTTTTTACTTTCGCTTGATAAGGCACATTTTATACTTAATCTATGATTTATTTGACAATTGCCATAACTAGCTCCATAGCTGCACTCTGTTTTGTTTTTCTGTGACAACATACAGAGAGAGAGAGAGAGAGAGAGAGAGAGAGAGAGAGAGAGAGAGAGAGAGAGAGAGAGAGAGAGAGAGAGAAGAGAGAGAGAGAGAGAGAGAGAGAGAGGAGAGAGAGAGAGAGAGAGAGAGGAGAGGAGAGAGAGAGAGGAGAGAGAGAGAGAGAGAGAGAGAGAGAGAGAGAGAAGGATTT